>NC_142785.1:21639477-21939477 GCF_988280905.1 Pimephales promelas | reverse complement strand
AGGATTAATCGTTGCCCATCCCTAATAAAAAGTTCAAAATAACAGCATTTATTTTGAATTGAAATCTGTTGTCATTTTATAAATGTCTTTACTGTCACTGTCAGACCATTTTTGTTTTCTCTAATACTGACTAACCCAACCTAAAGTTTAGAACAAGCCTGTCCGCTAAATTTCCCCATCCTCCCTTGACACCATGAACCATAATTTGAGCTAAACATAGTCCATCTTCTCCCTCTGCCAATAGCATCCACACTTCCACACAGGATTCCCAGGACTCAAGCATGTTTGAAAGCTCGTGTTGCACTGTTATCACTTGAAGGAAGTCTGAGGAATAAAAGCCTTCAATGATTTCCGATAAGTAAGGGACATGGCGACATTTTAATAAGAAACATTATTAACACAGAGGGGAGAATAACAGGTGAATGCTTTGATGGCAGTTCTCCACCAACATTAAAACAGCTTGAGGTAACTCTTATTAACACTTTTTAAAGAGTGAAGCAAATCTTCAATATAGTGAGCAAATAAGACTACTTCAATCGAAAAAAGTAGCACACAAGAATTTTTAAATCTACCATGTGTCTCCCATTTGGGGACTTGACTGCTAACCAAAGTGGAGCTTCTATAAACAAGGAGCAGATGGAAGGTCTCCTCTGGGTGTGAGTGCAGTGTTAATGCGGCCAGCGCAACACAAAGAAGTTACTGCCAACTTTTCAGCAAGATGAGTGAGACTGTCACTCCTCAGAAATCCCATATCATTCAGGGTTCCAGACTGTGAGCATTTTTTTGAGAATGTGCGAGTTCAAATTTTATGTGGTCGCATTTGCGCGAGTGTGTGGTCATCTTAAACTCAGTTAATTCACCATGCGCAACAGAATGCTGTCGTATCACCAGAAGCTGCTCATTAGAGACTTCTGACTTATATTGACAACTATTTTTTTTTAATAAAATGTTGTGTAACGATGTAATGTGTGGACTGTGGAGAATGGAAGTGATGAGTAAACAAGATGGATGAAGCTCACTACTACTCTGCTTAATAACACAATTAGTAGGCTATTTGATCCCAGTAGAAACAATATTTAAGTGTGGTTTCAAAGACAGGGCTTAGATTAATCGAGGAGTAGGCCTCAATTCGCTTTTATAAACATTTCTTAGAAAAGTACATTACTGGTGTGCATCTTGAGACAAAACAATGGCACTGATATATTTTAAGCTATGTCAGTCCAAGATGCTTTCAGTTAAGACAGCTCAAAATGTATTTTAGTCTGGGACTAGGCTTAAGCCTTGTTTGTGAAACCGGGCATTATCCACATACCGATACGATACCACATCAGAACATGACACTACTAAACGCCACAGTGTCCATCACTTATAGATCAAACATAAGTCTCTCATTCCATAGTCTCGCGTAGCCAGACCTTCAGACTGACGGCTGAAGGTCTGGAATTCATAGCAGCTTTCTTTGGTCAAGGCCCGCCCATAAGGGCGTTAGACCGACATGTCAAACAACCAATTACAGTTCGTTTCGTTCAGCGTCATGTTTCGGGGCGTGGAAATGTCCCCACAACAACAGACCGGTGTGCAACAAGTCAGTCAGCAGTCACCGGAAGCGCTAACAACGCTCCGTGTTATTAAATTCACCCACGAACTCGCTCATGTCCATCTTATGTCCGCTTTGTCACACGAATGTAAGTTACGTCCCCGCCCCAGTGCGCTCACGCCTACTAAATAAACGCCTCACCTCCGGCGCCGCGCACTCGCTACATTCCCTTTAGCCTTTAGCACATCTAGTGGATGCATAACGCAAACCCAGTCAAACGTTTGACTCTGCAGTATCTTATGTGCCTTATAATCCAGTGTGCGCGACCTATATATGAATACTGAATCGGCCAGCTGCGATGTCAGCGTCTGTTTCATGTTTGTCCACAAACGCAGCTGATATCCTTCGCAATTAAGTACTTCACTTGATCTTCCATAATAGATTGTAGGGGACATACAACTACGTTTAGCTGATCTTGAGAAATGCTCATTGTCACTCACATAGGCCACTCATATAAACACAACAGTTTTTCTTCCGCAATCACACATCTGCGCTTGTTTCCCGGCGGACCGAAAATAAACGCGACACTGACGCCCCCCGGAAATCCGATAAAATTCAACCAATCAGATGACGACTTCGACATTCCTGAAGTGTTTCCAGTTAAGTGTACCATATGCATCAGACGTTTAGCCAACGTTCCGTGGGCGTGACGTCTGAGGCTGAGACTACTCATTCCATGACATGACTTTCACCCACATTTGAACTAAAAGACTGTACATTTTTGAAAATAGATAAGTCATGTGATCAACACAGAATTGATGAGACTCTATTGTGACAAGACCTTTGACAGTGTAATGCCTGTTTTTTTTTATTAATGTGACTTTCAGTACAAAAAGGCCATGAAACTCTAAAAATTGTTTTCCTTTTCAACAAACAGTCAGCGAAAGGATGTGCTGAATAAAATGTCAATCGGAAACCTTGAAAGGAAAAATGCTTCACTGTTATTTTTTCCTTTACAAAAACATTGAATGGCTAAGCTTGACAAATGCAGCAACGCTACCTAGTCCTAGCCTATACATTTTCTTCAAAGCATTTGTGTCTTCCTGCCATGCTGTAGAAAGGCTCAAAGGAATACTCATTAAAATGAGTATTTAAAAAGCTATTAATTTTACTCAAATAAAATCAGAAATAGTTCTTTGTCATTCAAACTGAGAGGCTCCCTTTCCTATTAAACTCTTTTCGCGTTTACCTTCTTCGACAAACAAACACCAAGGCTGGACAACCCCAGCCAGCATAAAACGGGTTTGTCTAATCTACTGAGCCACTTAGCAGCCGTGAACATAAAGTGACCTTGCAGGCGGGATATTTCGCATTATCGACAACACTTTGTGAAGTGATTTTCAGCCGTCAGGTTCTCACACGTCAAACACTGGCTACATTTGTCTTTGTTGCAGCGGTTCATTCAAGACACATGCAGATGAGCCCAAACGTGAGCCGTCACTATTCCTTCATCGACCCAGTCCGTAAGTAGAGAACCCGTTTCCCCTGGTAACCCGCCTTTGTTTGAGTAGCGACTGGTCACTCATCACGGTCGCCAGTGCAGTCCCTCACCGGACGAAGGCGACAGCGAGGCCCGCATAAACGTTCAAACAAAATACTAATACAGAAGTACAAACAAACAGTTCTGCCCAAGACATATTTACTGTGATACATAACAGATCGTTTAAACAAATGATGTGCCATCAAAATAATGGCACTTTTTTTTCTCCCCAATAGCAAGAATAAACATGCCAACACTAATTCTCCACTAGCCTAACGTTAACGTTACTCATCATAACTTTGATGAACCGTTTGCGCCCTTTTGACTGATGACAGCATATTACTTGCAAGCCAAGTGGTAATCAAAACAAACCAAATATTATGAAAACAGGTCTGAGCAAACCCTCTAAATCACCTCATAACTACATAATAAAATGAGCTGCGGTGTCAAATGCGAATGAGACACATGGCTGTAATTTAAAAACCCGATGGGAGCATTTTGCCGCAGCACGATAGCAGGTTCCCCCAAACCTACCAAAGCGGCTTTCGTGGTTGGCCTCAAGGTAGCAAACCGCTACGCAACAATCAGTCCCCAGCGGTCCCAACAATGCAACTCTTTATATTTGCAACAATGCGCCTTTGGAGCATAGGAATGAACGCAAAATCTGCTCATACTGACCTGGCGTTCAGGGGAATCTGGGAGCGGTCATGCCCGTTAGTTGGAGAGTCTTTGAAATAAACTTTTCCCTTGCAGTCCTTGGCACTTGCGTGAAAAGATACTGCGCGGCAGCAACACAAAACACACGATCTGACCGCCTCGCGCTTCCAATCGCAGTAGGTCTCTGTGGGTGAGTGCATGCGCGTTCGCGTCGCTGCGCACTCCCGCCTGCCCTGTGAAGCTCTTTCGGACTGCTGATGCTCCTGTGTTACTGCATCAGGCCCCCTCGTGGTGCTGCAAGGCTCCCACTGATCCCCCTTCTGTTCAATGCAAAGTACGCAGAAGCGTTTACGTAGTTCTGCATGCTGCACGACACTGCCAAACATTTTTTTGTACACATTTAATGTTATTTTTAAAAAAAAACGTTTATTTTTTTTATTATATTTATTCTATTGATTTGTTTTTGCATTTATCATTATATATTTTATTATGTATGTATTATTCATTTAAACATTGTTTCATTTCTTATCTATTATTCTCTGTTCTGTTCTATTCACAAAAATCATTTTGTGTGAAATTTACCCAGATTGCAGGGAATTTTATACGACGTGCTTATTTTCTTTTTATGATTTATTAAGGGGTTCGTTGCAATAGTCTTCTAATTTTTATAAAGCCAATTTCAATTTCAGTTGAAAATTCAATTTTAAAATCAGTGTAATTAGGTAAGCTTTATTTTCACGAGCAAATGTGATAATTTGTACAGAGACAACTATTAGTTTATGTGTACTCTGTTTCTTTTATATTCTGTAAGCAATTACCACACACATACATTTTTGTGTCTGTGAATTTTAATTAGCCACAGTTCATGAATCACTTTCCAGGAGTAACTGATACATTTTAACAACTAAGCTGTCACATTGTATTTTATTTGATTAAACTATTAATGTCAATATCACCAATGTTGTACATTGAACCTGTTCAATAGAGTGTGACATGTTCGACATTATATTATGCTCAAATTCTGTTGCTACAGATTCCAATACCTATCCTTAATGAATATGCTCTCAAAGTGTAAATATATGAAGACCTCCGATGCAAAAGCCTGTAAAAGCCACCTCTGTCAAAAATGAGAAAATAATTGAGTGAATGCTCTCCGCGCATAATATGCGCTCATCAAAGACTTTCAATTCGGACTCACTAAATTCCAGCCTCGGCCCAGAAACCTACAACGTTACATAGAAGCCTGAAAAAATTTGTTAATATTAAACAAAAACTTTAGACGGACTAAGAGGTTTTTGCATCTGAAGTCTTCATAGGCCTATATATATTAATATTAATTGTACATTTCTTAGTTGTCTTAACATTTAACTTGAAGATTTTTAATATATTTTTTAAATAATCATTATTTAGTTTAGTTTTTATATTTCAGTATAAATTCAGTAAAAAACTATCTTTAAATTTCCTCAGAATGTAAGAATTATTGTGTGCGTGTGTGTGTTACCATACTCTTATTCTAAAATAACATCCCTGCAGAGAAACAGTTCAAGTCTTCCGGTTCTGAGCGGATGTACTCCCTTGTAGTCCTAGGTCTGAATTGCTGCGGGTTTAAGAATGCACAAAAAACTACAATTCCCGTCGTTCTTTGACAGGGTTGTAGGAGTGTACAGTAAAAAAAAAAAACAGCGTTCTTTCTCATGCTAAGCATCGTTGTCGTTGAATGAAAGTGCGTATATTTGGATAGAGGAACTAGGCTGAGTAAGAAATACATGAAAAGCAAATCTGTGCACATTATCCCGTCTCAGTTGTTAATCTCGTAATTCAAATATGGTGTAAGAGTTACAATCTTTTAAAGGCGCTATTAGCTTTTTATTGTGCAGCACCTGCTATGGACCTGTCATTGCGCAGTTGCAAAAAGTTAGTTCATTTGGACCTGAAAGGGGCACCTCCTAGAATTGACTACCTAATTCAGGTACAACTCCTTTTACTCTAATAATATAACCGTCTTAATAAAACAAACGAATTAAGGAATAAACACGATTATGTTTCCTCAGTTGATCCAGTTATTTGCTGATCTTGGTGCCAATGGCTTGCTCATTGAATATGAGGATATGTTTCCCTATGAAGGAGAGCTGAAAGTTCTGCAGTCTACGACTCAGCCTCCATACAGGTGAGGGTATATATTTTAAATGTAGATTTTTTTTGTGTGCGATAATTTATCTGATAAAAAATGAATAATATTCAAACAGCCGTGAGGAGATTGCATCTATCCAGGATGCTGCCAGTAAAAGAGGGCTGGAGATCATTCCCCTGGTGCAGATGTTTGGACATTTGGAAGTAACTATGAAACTGATTTTTGTCATTTACATAAAGTAAAAAAGAGCCAAAGATTTGCCAGTTTAATATAAAAAATACTATGCATTAAAATAAATTTATAAACTAAATCAAATTATGCATATTCAAACATTAATATTTACAATTTTCTCAATCAGTTTGTCCTGAAGCACAAGGTGTTTAGAGATCTGCGGGAGGTGGACTACTGTCTGGGAACTCTAAACCCTCACCATGATCGAGGAGTTAAGCTGGTGCTAGAGATGCTAAAACAAGTCATGAAGCTTCACCCTAAAAGTACCAACCTGCACATCGGAGCCGATGAGGTGAAGTTCAACCCTCTGTCAATGAAAAGAGTCATATGTCTGATTCCTGCAAGAAAAACTGTTGCCTCGAGAGTTGGTCAGATCTAGAAAAAAATAGATGTCTGAAATAGGTTGCTAGTTTAATATTGGTCTATTGATCAAATAACATTTTTTTATTTTCATAGGTGTACATGCTTGGTCTCGGAGATGAGTCCAAACAATGGTTAAGTGCTCCAGGCCGTAGCGTTCACAAACTGTTCCTCAGTCATGTCATTAAAGTGGCGAAGGGAATTCAGAAAAATGTGCCCAACCTTAAGTTGATCATGTGGGATGATATGCTCAGGTCCATGACCCCTGAGACCATTAAAGGTGAGCATTTAATTATTTAATTATTATGATTTTGCTGTGTACAAGAGGAAAGGATATAATCTATAAATAGTGTAATATGTGAAAAATGTCTTAATTTCACCCTCATGTTGTTCCAAACCTACATTTTTATGTAACCTCTTCCAAATCCATCTGCCAATTGCCAAAAAACATACAATTATACATAAAAAGACAATAGAAAGACATTTTTGGAGCAGGTTTAAACCTTTAAACAAGGTCTAAAGGGCTGTTCACTGAGGAGAATGCACTTTTTTTAATTGTTGGTCTTTGACTGATGCGACACATCTTGCTGTTCAGATATTGTACTTAAATGCTCCACATCTTCCACACTTACACATAGTGAAATAAAATAAATTAAATAAGTAATATACTGTTAGTAATGACCAAATCAAATGTAACAGACATTCCTATCCAATTTGTGATCTTATTCTAGAAAGCGGTCTTGTTGGATTAGTGCAACCAATGTTGTGGGATTACAGCCCTGCTCTGGATGTCAAAAACACTGGTACGTTGCTCAGAAGAATTCTACATTATGTTTAAGTTACTGTTAAATACTTTTGAATTATTTGTTCATAATAATGCTTGGTCATTTCACATGCACTCTTTCCAGTTGAGCTAATGGAGCTATATAAGTCTGCGGGTATGTCACAGCAGTGGGCCGCCAGCTCTTTTAAAGGCTCAACCGCCGTGCACACCTGTGTGACCAGCACTCAGAGGCATGTGGACAATCATTTGCAGTGGCTCAAAGTGGTATCCAGCCTGTCAGCTGGCATTGAGCTACAGGGAATTGCACTAACTGGATGGCAAAGGTTAGATGACATTCTCACTATCACTAGAATCAGTCCTCTTATTGACCAAGGCAACAACATGTATGTTTCTTTTTTTCTCCCTTAAGATATGACCACCTGTCTGTTTTGTGTGAACTGATGCCTGTGAGTTTGCCCTCTTTGGCGGCTTGTTTGCAAACTGTTCTGCACGGTCAGTCTCTATCATTTTTTAAGTTTCTTTTTCTTTATAGCTTGCGTGCCAAATTGGTGGGATCAAATGCATAAGAATGCTAAACTCACTATAACTGCTCACTGTGATTCAGGGAGCTTTACTGAAGAGGTTCAAATGAAGGTGGTTAAGACCCTTGGCATTGTGGAAGTAGGAGACTTAGAGAGGTACCTTTCATTCATGCACGTGTCCTCAAAGAAAAAAGCATGTGAGTGTGTAACACTAAGAAACCTCAAGGGTTATGTTGAAATAGGCTAATTTACAGCATATTCTTTGGCCTCTGTGACCCAGATCGTCTTCCAAGATGCCTTCCTCCTTTGTTGGGGCGAAACTTGCTGAACTCATAGTGAAGCTGACGTCTTTGCTGGAGTCTGCAGAACTGAGACAATTTCAGAACAATATGTGAGTTCAGGGCTATTAGGGTTTCACTTTTAAAATATGCTTTTAAAGTTCTCACTGACCGTTATAATAATTTTTTGCTTAATAGGTTTGTGAGGGGCTGGTTCACGCCTTACCACATTCAAAGGAAGACCGTTAACCCACTAATTGCTCAACAGATTAAAACACAAGCAAAAATGTAAGTCTTTTATTATGAATACAGTAGTGTATGTTTATATTTTAAACAAGTCCCTTATATGATAATACTGTATATGTCCGTATTGTTCTTCTCGTCTGCTCCAATAGGATTCTTGATGAAGTGGAGATTCTGGTGCAAGAGGTGAGGGGAGAGATGTGTCTTCTGTACTCAGTCTCTACAGTTCAGGAGTGGATGGACCAACATGTCACCCCAGTGCTGGAGCCTCTGCGCAACCTACTGAGAGACACCGAAAGAGTTCTAAATGAAATGGGATTCTGTACTTAATCTACCTCTCAATCTTAATCTTAAATTTGGTGCATGAATTTCATTTGAAAACTTTCTTTGGTTCCTTTCAATTTAAAATCTACTTGCAATGCAATGTAAAACATATAGAACTGAGATGGCTTGTGTTTGTGAATAGCTATTGTATTCTTTAAAAAACAAATGCAAAAACAAATGGGGGGGGGGGGGTAATATAAATGTAATAAAATAAAACACTAATATGGTATTTGTTTCCTTTAAAATGATCACCAACCAATATGTATTATGTACATGAATGAAATTAAAATCTCTCGTTCTGATTTCCATGCAGAATACATTTTAAACTTGTTTTTCTTTTCAGCGGGATTGTTGTAGAATTAATCCATCCACAGAAATGTTATTTTATTATGATTATTATTATACTATTAATTGATATTTTGAATTAGCTTGACATTTTTATTAGGTTTTTTATGTATGTATTTTATTTCAATTTTAATTGTTTTAACTTTAACTTATTTCGCTTCGGTTTAAAGCCAACGTTTCTACGAACATTATGTCTGAAATAATAAAGATGCCAAAAATACCATTCTCCAGACTTTTATTTTGTCACATATGGAATTACTTGAACGGGAAGTGATATGTTAAGTCTCACCCATAATATTAGTAGCTTGCATGGGTCGTTTGGATAAACAAAACGTATCAGTAAAGCGTTTTACGGCATTGTACGCTATGTCGCCTCGCGTGAGCGTTACTAACACACCGCAGCATTTTTGCCGTTGTCGTTATCAGCGCGTGTAAACCCGGGCCGTTTAGCGTAACAGCGCCCTGCGGAGCGCTTAATAAAGGCATTTGGTCTCTGATCAAGACGGAACTGACTGTTTGTGCTGCGAAAACATGGCAGAGTTGCACGTTGAACCCAACCCGACTGGCATCATCGAGCAGACCGAGCATTGTGAAATCAGAGGCTCAGTGAACGTGAGACTCCCCTCCCCTACTCTGGTGATTCCGCCCCGGACTGGCTTGTCCAGTCCAGGGGTCTCCAGCTCCAGAGCTGTGTTTGGGTTTCCTATGAAGAGCAACCCCACTTCCCCATCACCAGAAGCCACAGAGAAGCCAGGATCTCGGTGGGTTCGGTTGAATGTCGGGGGAACGTACTTTATTACAACGAAACAGACCCTGTGCAGGGATCCTAAATCGTTTTTGTATCGATTATGTCAGGACGATCCAGATCTGGATTCGGATAAGGTAAGGTTCTGTTTACATCATTAAAGCACGTCATGACATGTAATTTTTCATCTGTATGCAACGGTAACATTTGGAATGAATACATTGCGGACATGGTTGTATGTGTGCATTTTATTTTGTACTGCACATACTTATACATTCATAGTGCATACACATGAAGCTCAGCTGGTAAAATCCAGCTTAAATGAGTACAATTCTGTCATCATTTACACATGTCGTTCCAAACTTGTATGACTTAACATACTTTGAGGAAACACAAACGACGATATTTTGAAGACAGTTGGTAACTAAACAGTATTGGTTTACCATTCTGTGGACAACAAAAACATTTCTTAAAACATCTTGTTTTATGTTCCATAGAAGAAATAAAGTGGTGGTTAATTAGCGTTATTGAATGATGACAGAATTTTTATTTTAGGTTAATTAATCCTGTAAGATTGGGGGGAAAAACAGCTGGTTTCTACATGGTCTAATTTAGTCATTATCACTTTCACCAGTTAGCAGCTAGTTACCAATTTCCATTAACCACCTTGGCTTGACCACCTTAAGATGATCACAACTGATTTGTTGTTGTTGTTGCAAGGTAGTCTACCAGTTTGGACCAGGCAATTACCATTTTAGACCAGCTAGAAAACAGGTTAACATTTTCAAAAAACCAGCTTTTCTTCCCTATTGTGAAGTATATCCAAGTGAATCGACTTCTCCTAAAAGAAAAAAATGTAGGGTGGGACTTTATTTTTTCCATCGGAAAATGGTTCAATCATTGGTTCTTTGTGGTTTGCCTTTGCTGTGATCTCATGAGAGTGACAGGTTGTCCCATCCTCAAGCTTATAAAACATCACAGAAGAGATGTCAATGTCCTCGCAAGCAATGGGAGGGGAACTTATTTTGATTAAAGATTATGAGGGAACATGCATTTAAAAGAAAGTTGTACAATGATAAATTAAATGCTGCAATATTCCATAAATAAGTATTGTCAATTTTGATTAGATATCATGACTATATGCTGGTTGCATTTCATACATTTCTTGCGGGTCCAAGAAAGTTTACTAGCTTGCTCCACCATCTTGACCATCTCTATCTAGTCATGTTAAGTTTTCTACTAACTTGAACTGCAGGGTAAAGCAGGGTGTACAAGCATTTCACAGTGCTCACAGTATTTCCTCTCCAAGGTGTCAATTCATGTTAAAATAGACATCACAGTTTGCAGTTTAAAAAAAATCACTAAAGATTCTCATTTGAAAAAAAGCTGTTGTTGATACTCTAATTTGCCCTAAAACTGGAGCATGAAAGATCTCGCAAACTGGGTTCTAGAAATGTTGGTAATCAGTCGCTACTTTAACACTTTTAAAGCTGCAGTCTGGCGTTTTTCCTCTTTGTCGCCATCTCTGTTCGAAATCTGCAATTGCAGTCATCCGCGGAATTATCAACTTTAAGTGAGTTGTACTTTAACATCCATTATGTGTACAGTGACGAAATAACGCAAAGACCTGCTCGAATCTCCCACGGAAATTAACCAGGACCACTGGAATTAAAAACATGATTACAAGCTTACCGCTTTGAATCAAGCTACAGCAAGCAGATGGTTTTGAACACTGTCTAGTTATGTATTTTCTCATGTATGTTTATTTTGGATCATTTTTAACCCCCAAAAAGCTACGGACTGCAGCTTTAACTGCAGCGACTAAATCAGTGATGGGAAAGAAAATCGAAAACTATGAATTGCAATTGCAAATAGCACTATTCACACTGTTAGTTGTCTTTTCTCACAGGATGAGACAGGAGCATATTTGATTGACAGGGATCCCACATATTTCGGACCCATCTTGAACTACTTGAGGCATGGAAAGTTGATCATCAACAAGAACCTCGCTGAGGAGGGTGAGATGATCTGGGCATGCTGCCCTCAAAAACTTCTTAATGGAACAGTAATGACCTAGTTTCATTTAGAAACATCAATTTTTTTGTGGAAAGGGACCACAGTGTACTCACGTAAGAGATAATTTCCTGCAGGACTGGTGAGATATTGAAAGGCTTACAGTCTATGTGTCCAATAATTGTGTCTTTTTTTTGTGAGTCATTGCTCCAAATTGTGACAATGGCAGTTATTGCATGATGTTTTTGTTTTGTTACCAATTTGGTCTACTTGTAGTGCATAATTTTTGTATTGCTTTTTTCATTGGCATGGATGTAGCATTAAAGCGATAGTTCACCCAAAATGTTTAATTCTGGCTTCATTTACTCACCCTCATGTTGTTCCAAACCTCTATCGTTTTCTTCGTTCTGTTATAAGTCCACACAATGAAAGTCAGTGGCGTCCAATGATATTTTGGACCCCATTGACTTTGATTGTATGGACAAAATAGTTGAAACAAATTCTTTTGTGTACCGCAGCAGAGAGAAAGCTATACAGGTTTGGTAGGACATGAGGGTGAGTAAATGACAGAATTTTCGTTTTTGGTGTGAACCATTCTTTTAAGACTATATTTTTCCAGAAATTTATTTCTGATTACAAAGCGGTAACCACATGATAGATTTTGACTGATTCTCTGGTTACTGCAGGTGTTCTGGAGGAAGCAGAGTTTTACAACATTGCGTCACTTGTGAGGCTGGTAAAGGAGAGAATACGAGACAATGAGAACAGAACGTCTCAGGTATGTGGGAAAATAACAGCTGGAGGAACAGCACACTTTGTGGTTCTTTTAATCCAATCAATCAGCAAATTTGTTTGTATCACCACTGGCATTACTCAAAGGAGGTATTTCATTCCTCGACTGTGCCAAAAGGAAAAAGTACTACTTATCATTGGAATGTGAATTGCATCGTGAATCGAGGAATGATTCTGGACTCGACAACAGAGGGCACTGCACTCTGCATTCCTCATTCCAAACTATTTAGGAACTGAAGGGAACTTTATTTGAATCAATGTTCCTATAATAAAATAGACACGCATTGACTTAATTAGAATTTGCTTTATGGGAATAGTTTAAATGATGAGAGACTTTTCATTTTAGGGTACTACTCACCATCATGTCGTTTCAAACTTGTATTTCTTTCTTTTTTCTGTGAAATGCAAAAGAAGATGTTTTGAATAATGTTCATGCTGCACTTTTCCATTCAATGAACTTTTTGCTTCCATTGTATGGAAAATAGTATGCTCTTTCTAATTCAATGGAAGAATTAAACTCATACAGGTTTGAAACATCATGAGGGTAAGTAAATTATATTTCATTTAACTTTTAATTTTGGCTGAACTATCCTTAAATGGGTTTCTAAAAACCTGTGCATCTTCAGAGAATGAATTCTGTGTGAATTAATTATGGAATATGATTGTTTTTACAGGGCCCTGTGAAGCATGTGTATCGTGTATTACAATGTCAAGAAGAGGAGCTCACTCAAATGGTTTCCACCATGTCAGATGGATGGAAGTTTGAACAGGTAGGTTTTGTTTTCTCTTCACAACCCCATCATATAATGTTTAGGTAGAGGTAGAGATCCTATGTCTAGACATGCAGTATTTTATTGTAGCATATTTTAACTCTGACATACCACAGATCTCTTGATAGCTCCTTGATGTCTCATCAGGTTGTTTCTTTTAAGTCATGTCCCTCCAAATAACAGATTATAGATGCTATACATTGTTTTTGAGAGACAGGCTACGTCAACACCTTTCTTTGGGACTTATGTAATTTGCTGTTTCTTATCTGTTTGCTATGGTAAAAACTTGACTCAACTTGTCCATCTCAAGCTCATAAGCATCGGCTCCTCCTATAACTATGGCAACGAGGACCAGGCCGAATTCCTGTGCGTCGTTTCCCGGGAGCTCAACAACTCCACTAACGGAATTGTTATCGAGCCCACTGAGAAGGCTAAGGTATGATGAACTCTCTCCTTTTTTTTTTTAGTTTCCTTATTTAGTTGAATACATTTTTTTGAAAACTACTTTTTTGTAACAAAATATGATATTTTGTTATAAAATATAATATTTTGCTACAAAAATGTTTTCAAATAAATTATTAAACTAAGATGAAGTTACAATATTATTATTATTATTATGTTTTGTTACAAAAAAGTTTAAATAAATTGAATAAATAAGAAATAATACTAAAAATGTGCATCCCTTCAAAAAGCACAGCAAACCTGTAATATTTTTAAATCACAAATGGAATTTTTTATCAGAAATTCTTTCTGATAAAAAGATCTTTCGTCCTGACAAAGATTTTTTCCCCCTATTGTTTAGCCCAATTATTATTATTTTAGTTATAGGAAAAAGTTTCAGTTAAATTATTAAATAAAGTTAAATATAATACTGACTATTATTGTTATTATTAGTTGTAATAATAACATAAGTAGTTAATCAAATAAATAAAATAATAATACAATAAAGTTTAAAAAAATAAAAGTGGTATTATTTAGTGTTTATTAATGGTCCTTAAAGGGATACTCCACCGTTTTTTCATATTAAACTATGTTATTCCCTTAATTAAGACGAGTTGATGCATACCTCTCTCGTCTCAGTGTGTGCACTCAATCGCTCTGGCGCGCAAGGCACTTAATTAGTCCAGTTCTTTCAATATGGGCGAAGCAGAGAAGCGACCAAACACCTCCATGTTTTCAGTTCCAGGTATGCATCAACTCGTCTTAGTTAAGGGAATAACACAGTTTAATATGAAAAAAAACGGTGGAGTATCCCTTTAACTTCCATTACAGATTAAGGAGAATTTTATTTCATGTTTCCCCAACAGATCCTTCAGGAGAGGGGGTCCAGGATGTGAGGAGCCCAGACAGATCTCCCATCCCTCACTTCCCTTCTCCAGATCCTCCTCCACCATACAGCTGACTTCAAGTTCATTAGCCCGCCACCCCACCCCTCACCGTCCCCTCCTCCCTTGTGCCTTTCCACTGTGGGGGTTTCAGCCCCCCTCCTCCCTGCAGTGCTGCAACATTAACCAATCAGCACCACCCCTAACTATCACTGCTATTATCGACTAATCGAAAAATGAGGTCAAACCTCAGATCATCTCATTTGAGGCAAAACTGATCAGAGAGAGGATTACAGGGAAGGATTCATCATTCATCCTAATGCTTATTTATGCAGACTTCATGATCATCATCCTCCTCATATCCCAGTCATTATCATCATAATCTTTACAGTTGCTGGCTTTAAATGTTTAAAGGGGGATCAGTTGCCCCTGTTGGCTCGACTGCATCCACATGACCATAATCTCCTCAGGACTTCCAAACGGACTCCAAGACTCCATCTCTGAGCGTCAATACAGCTTCTATTAACAAGCGCATTATCAGGCAAATCTGCATCATTTCAGCATTCACTTCCCATTGCCTGGTCACACCAAGAGCACAGCAGATGGCGCAATGGATAAATAGAAGACATCGGCTTTTGAACTTCTTCAGAGTGGCATGTTTCTTTTGTTAACTACCCCATTTACTCATCTGGAAAGGACTAGAGGAGAAGGGAGAACTCATACTGCCAATTGTCCGGTCAGATGCCCAAAATCACGCGTCCATCGCTGTGAAGATGTCTCGCATTTCCAGTTCGCTCCGGTTGATTTTTGTCATCCTGGGTTTTTTTTATTTTATGCCTTGTCGCTGGAGATTTCAAAGCATCAAAACAGGAAATAAATAACAAAACAAAGAAATATGTGGTTGTAGGGCATGTGAGGCTTATGTATATTACAAACATATGTATTATGAAGAGCCCAAATGCAAGTCATTGTTAATATCTGTACCATAGTCATGTTTTTTTTTTTTGTTTGTTTTTTTTTGAGGGGGGTGTTTATCAAGATGAGTTTCTCTATTTTATTGGGGGAGGTTCTATATTGAGCCCTAATGTAATTTTTGAGATGTGAATTTGTTGCGTGGTTCCTTCAAGCTTTTTGTCGATGACTGGAAAAAAACAGGAGATTTCTTGCATAGAGCTATCAAGCCTACATAGTCCAGGTGGTTCAAGAGACTGTTGTAAGACAAAGTGCCCACAAGTTTTGAGTCAGGGCAAAACTGCATTAGTGGCTCTTTGTTGCATCTTTTTTTTTTTTATACACATTTCTGACATTTTAGATTCAGATATATTTCTCCCCGTAACATTTTGCCTATTTAACTGTTTAACAAATTTTTGTTCAACAAAGTCTGATCACGTCAGTGGAATGTTTTTAAATGTAAAGGGCTCCATTTATTGTGGAACGTTCTTGTCTTTTCTCCCCCCAAAACTAGTTTATCACTAGAGGTAAATCATTTTAACATTGAAGCCCAGTCTTTGAAACCAGTTGCCCTTAAATAAACTTTATTTCCTGTTTTATTTTTATTTATTTATTTTTTTTTCATAAATACATGTTTTTTTCTGAATCTACTGAGACTATATCACAAATTGTCAGTGATTGAATGGTATCCAGGCTGACATTTGGTTATTCATATCTTTTGATAAGCTATTGAATCTAGGGATTGGTGTAAGATGACATCATGTGTGTGGACTTTAGGTGATGTTTTTGTGGTCTGCAGTGTTTTAAAGTGTTGTCTCTTCCTATCTAAATGGCGTTAAGGATTTGACCTCTTTATCGCAGTTTACACTCGTGTCCTTTTGTTTATCATATCAAGAAGGCATAGTACTTAAGTTTGTGAGCTACAGTATACTTTATGTGGTTGTTGGTTTTCCTTTTTTTTTAATGTTAATATTTTCCCCAAACTGGGGAGAGTTTATTTGTTCAGCCTCAAATATTAACGGGACCTCGACCATCTCACAGGATCCTATTGTATATTCCCATTGTTCAAATAGGCTTCAGGTCTGGTTTCAAAGCAGAGTCCTGGATTCAAATCTAGAGGGCACCATTTAAGTCTCTCTCCAACCCACTTGTTTGTCTGGTGTTGTGCCTTTGACCTGTCGTGCCCTATGTGTTTTTCACTCTTGGATTTCTCTCCTTAAAATGCAGAATCTTAAAATTGTATGGTTTTTTCTTTTTTTTTCTTTTTTTTTTTTTTTGACTAAGTCAGTTCTGTTCCTTGACTCAGATACTGAATGTACCAATTTCCCCTGAGGTTATTGTTCTTGTTTCAGCGGTTCATCTATATTTAGCTTTTTCATTTCTGCCCCAATGCACTTTTAAATTTGCACCTACCTACATTATAATGTTCTCACTGTGTGGATTTTGTTTCCAGATTTTGTTCTATTTTTAGAATCGAACCCTATGTTAGGCATTAGAAAATGTCATGTGAGGTCTCAAGTTTTATTTAAGACGGTTCAGGAAACTGATATGAATGTCACATTGACTGCTGATGCTTTACAGCACTTGAGACTTTGAGACTTTTGTCTCGTTTCCTTAAAGAAATCTGCCATTCTCCTTTAGGTCTTGTGCCACATGTTGTTTAAGATCAAACAAAAAGATATTTTCTTTGTGGAAATATTTATGCTATTCTGAAAAACCAGGAGGTTGGCGTTTTGGAACGGCAACTTGGAAGCATGCAATGTGTTGAGTATGTAATGTTATATGCTGGGATATTGTCATATTGTAAAGGTGAATTGATGCATGGACAGTTTACAGATAGTATTAATAACACTTAAGTGGAAAATCTGGCCCTATTTGTTTGTTTTGTAGAGATCACTAAAATCAAACTTGGAAAACTTGCTTGCTATGGCAAAATATATTTTGCAACACCCCGTGTATTTCTATTTGGTTTAAAAAAAAAATTGACTTTCAATGTTTTCCAGACAGCCAAAAGTGCAGTATGTCAACATTTTCAGATAAGAGTTGAACTTAACTTCAACTTTTTAAACAGGATAGTTTGTTTTTATCCCTGCCATGATAGTTAGTCTACAACATCTGCATGCTTTATTATACTGTACACATACATTTAAACGTGCTGAAAACCTGATTTTTCATCAGATGTTTTTGGGTGTATTGCATTGTCAATAGTATTGATGTAAAGTGTCAAATATGTCACTAGGCTATGGAGATTGTGGAGCTAAGTGTTCTGGAAATGAATAGTCTTGATCAGACTGTCCTTTTCAATATTCATTTTTTGTTTGTTTTTATTTTTGATTTTTGTCTTCTGATGCAGTTTTTTTGCAGTGTACAGATTGCAAAATGATAATGTTTGATTTTTATCATAAAATGTGTTTGTGTTTCAGACTTGTGGCATGTACACTTTTTTACATTAAAACTTTTAATAAGTATTCTGTTTAAAAGAAACATTTTGACATTTAGAAAAATATAAATCTATTATATAAATGTATATTATATTTTAGTTTTTGCTCACAAACCATAATTTTTGGACAACTAAATTTTTTTTTGAGCCTTTAAAAAATCACTATTGAAATGTTAATTTGCCATATCAGGAAAGCATCCTTTTAAAATGTACTGAGGTGTCGTTTCCATGGATACCCTGTAAATTATACTTGGCTTTATGATTTTAAGGGATAATTTACCCCCAAAATTGTTATTTTGATCAGATATGTCGTTTCTTCCATGGAACACAAAAGGAGAAGTTGGGGAAGGGGAAGTTTGATCAGTAACACTCGCTTTTATAGTGACAGAAATTCTTCTCAACATATTTTGCATTTTTTGTATTCCACTGAAGAAAGTTCCACCTAGGCTTTTCTTTCTACTTTATCTATCTCAGCTCAATGGATATGCTTTAATTACCTTGATCTAAATTTACATTGAAATGGCCGTAATATGTTTAACTTGTAAATGAATATTGGGAAATAACCGAGGTTTTGGCTTAGAATAAGATGCTTGTTTTGGATTTAGCTGACTGCACAAAGGACGTTGCGTCATGGGATCATAGCCTGCCTGGTACTTTACTGTTGGGGGTAATTTTACTTTTAATAATCCTAATACTTGTCTTGCCGTATGAATTGACTAAAAAATGCATTCAAATAAAGTCCGTGGTGGGTAATATTTGCTAAACTTCGGCAGCATAATGAAACCGCCCTTCAGCGCTGTACTAAGGCGGAGGAGACCGAGACCGAGTCGCTCTGGGGGGAAGGCAAGAGGAAATGCCATGCCATCGCCCCGGTGCTCAAATTTCCCTGCGTGTAGACTGTTGTTAAAGGAGCCGTTACCAATTGAATCTAGCTCTCTCCATTAGTGTTATGTAGTCATTGATTGTGCGATATGTGAAAAAACAGGTTGTTACATTAGCCTTTGTTTAATCGTCTCTGCCTGGAGCCTGAAACTGCTCCCACTCAATGCCTCCTCCTTATACCGCTCATATGGCAGTCACCGCAGCCTCCGCAGCAGCACAGAGACGCGACTGGCGTGGATGCCTGAAAATGTGCTAAAAGGTTTGTTTGTTTGTTTGTTTGTTTTTAGCTTGTCAAGCTTTGAATTTTACCGTGTTTGAGTATGGCAATACGCATTTTCCCACTCGTGTCGGGCTTGAAGAACAAGATTACATTTTGACATTGACTCGTGTCATACCGGTGATGTGGCTAATTTCAGGTAATTTCATTAAAATACCTTTTATGGATTTAGCCGGTCAAATACACGTCTTAAGGTTTTGTTTTTTCTAAAGTGTTTTGCAGCTATTGTAATCACATAGGCTAGGCAACGCATCGGCTTTTCGTTTAGTTTCTTTGTTGTTTATGTATAAAGTCGCTTCTTCCGGAAAAGCAGATGTGTCATGTTAACAGCTGCAACAAAAACACCAGAAAGGAGAATGTGAACTAAAATATAAGTGGTGGGGATTTTGATTCATCCCAGTGAGTCGAATCTTTTTATCTGTTTGTTCAGTGACCCCTTACGTTACATGAATGTCTTTTTATATTAAGAAGTTTGTCATTACCACCACTCACTCTCAGGTTGTTCTAAACCTCAGGTTCTTTCTTCTGTTGAACACAAAAATATATTTTAGAGAATATGATGACAGACATTTGACTGGCTGCCACTGACTTAGGAAAAACAACTATGTAAGTCACTGTATGGTTACCATACTTTCTTCAAAATTTCTAACTTTGCATTCAACAGAAGAAAGAAACCAATTTACTGACTTGAAAGATTACAAGACAAACAACAACAACAACAACACAGGTGTGTTTTAGTAGGTTTTAGACAAATGTCCGTTTGGTTAATATTAAGTTAGGCTACAGATGAAACAAACTGAAATATTCCTAAAGTGGTTGTGACCAACAACCCTTCCCCCTCTGGTCCACTCAAACTTGAAAAGCAAACAAAAAGAAGTTTGACAAGTTCATACTAGAACTCACTTTTCTAGCTTCACCTAGTATTTTCTATATTTTACTAATTCTGTCCTGTTTGTATGGAAAATGTTTTAAATGGATCTTTGTTCAATAAGATTATTGCATAACCCCCCTCCCCTCTTTTTATAGGCTTTTAGCCAGGACACTTGATTTTGGTGATATAGAATATGCAAGAATGTGTTTCCCCACTCTTCTGGTGCTGAGAGCCCAAAGCCCTCCCGGATCAGGTGGAACAAAACGGCAGTGACTTGATTAACATCATTTAGGAAACATGGCACCTCAACCACCTTCCAGCTTGGAGGAGCAGGAGGGGGAGCTAGATGAGCCTGAATCTGAGGGAGCGAAACAAGGACCAGGACCCCCTTCTGATCAAGATCATCCAGCTACTTGCGATGCCCCAGATGGAGGCTGGGGATGGGTGGTCCTGGTGGCTACCATCCTTGTCTTAGCTCTGACCCTGGCCTTCCCCTCATGCATTGGCATCTTCTACTTAGATCTTCAGGAAGAATTTAAAGCCAGTAACAGTGAGACATCTTGGGTTCCTTCAATAATGACGTCTGTTCTGCATGCCGGAGGTAAGAATGTGATAGTCAGTTTTTGTTTAGAAGGTGCTCAACAGTTTGTAATTTCTAGCAACACCAAACAAAATTACAAAAATAATGACTTTCAGACATTCGCACATTGATCGGACAAACAAGAAGTCTCACCCCAAAACTTACAAGCCAATGTGGTGAAATCAGGCTGTTTAAATAACGGAGTAATATTCTGAAAGTGCCACAGTGTTTAAACTTTTTGGGAGAATAAACCTACAAACTGCTTTCTTGCAGATTCTTGCAAAAATACCTCCACTCCAGAGAGTTGTTACTTTTCCAGCAATTGATTTAAAAATAAACACTAATCAACAATTTAATTAAATTACCAAATTATTTAACTTCTTTATAAAAAAAAATATTTTGGAGTAGATATGCTATACATTTATTTTCTCTCCACTGTGAGAAGGAAGTTTTGCTCATTATCTGATTAAGCTGCCGTCCCTTGCAAAAGTGTTAAAAATACCCTTTAAAAATAAATAAATAAATAAATAAAGTGTTCATTTTTTTTTCATATTTTATTGTTGCTGCCTTACTTGAAATGACTTTTTTCACATCCATCTACAATCCACACACCACAATGACAAAGCAAAAAACACATTTGTGACAACTTTGCAAATTTATTAAAGGGATACTCCACCGTTTTTTCGTAGTAAATGTTATTCCCTTAACTAAGACGAGTTGATGCATTCCTCTCTCGTCTCAGTGCGTGCACTCAATCGCTCAAGACACTTTGATCGCACTTAACTAGCCCAGTTCATTCAATTCAACACAGCACTTGCTGTGGTATTCTGCCATACAATATAGTTATCCACTTTACACTTTACAAGTTATCCACTTTTAGAAAAGCACAACGTTTTATTTTGTGTCACCGTCCTAGGTCGAGTCACACTACTCGTGTAACTGTATTTAAAGGTCCCCTGACATGGGTTTTTTGTATTATTTTATAATGTTTCCTGGGTTGCCCTTATAAGGTTAGTATGTTTTTTAGATCAAAAATAGTCATAATTTAGAAATAAAAGGCATTTTTCCTAGCCTGATTTTAGCCTCTGCTTAGAACGGTCTGTTTGACGGGGCGTGTCTGCTGTGGGATTCAATGTAACCGCCCACTGCTGTGATTGGCTGACATGCTTGCATATGAAATAGCTACATATTACATGTGAAACTGAATGAAAGTTTTTTTTTTTTTTTAACTGTTTAAACATTTTTCTTCCAGGTCCTCTGTGTAGTGTGATGGTGGAGCGCTTCGGTTGCCGGGCGACGGTAATGTTTGGGGGAGTGCTGAGTGGTTTGGGGATGGCGGTCAGCTCTTTCTCACATTCAAAAGTTGACTTATACATCACTACTGGGGTCATCACAGGTCAGTAAGGCCCCAGAGGAAGTGATTATGACATCTTGCTTGATCTGTGCTGTATAAAGAGCAACAGCATAAATGTCATTGAGTTATCATTATCACTAAGCGTTTTACTGCCTGACCCAATCATTTTCTTGAGCACACAAGAATCCTGCTTATGATCAGCAGGATCCTCACAGACTTTATGTATTTATTTTTCATTGATGATTGTTTAGAACTTTAGTTTTGTTTTGTAGTTTGTAATTCAGTTAGCAAGTGTGTAATCTATCAGTTAGTCATGCACGATCCTCTATTTGTTTTACAGGTTTGGGCTTCTGTTTCAGCTTCCAGCCCGCTGTCACAATACTTGGCCACTACTTTGTGCGCCGTCGTCCCTTTGTCAATGCGATGTCCTCCACTGGTACTGCTCTGGGTCTGTGTACATTGCCATTTTTAGGTGACTATCTGCAGAGCAAGCTGGGCTGGAGAGGAAGCTTTCTGGTGCTTGGTGCTGTCCTGCTCAACTGCTGTGTTTGTGGAGCCGTTATGAGACCGCTAAGGCCTCGCAATCGCAAAAAGTCAGAGATGATGACCAACAGTCCCAGGCCCCCAGGCAAAAAGGCATGTGTGCTGGGAATCTGTCAGAGCTTAGCATCGTTCCTCAGAAAACACATGGCCTTTGACCTCTTCTGCAGTAACCTGCGATTCCGGGTGTATTCATTGGGCATCACTTGGATGATGCTGGGCTTTGTGGTGCCACTTATTTACCTGGTCCCGTATGCATCAGCTCACAAAATGGATCCAAGCCGAGCCGCCCTACTTCTTTCCATCCTAGGCTTTGTCAACATCTTTGCGCGGCCTCCCGCCGGAGTGCTCTTCAGCCATTCCTGGTTTAAAGGTCGACACATCTACGTTTTTTCATTCGCACTTCTAATAAATGGACTCAGTAATAGTATCTGCTGCATTTCTCCTAGTTTCATTGTGCTGTTAATTTACGTGCTGATATACGGACTGTCCATGAGCGTGGTAGGCTCACTGATGTTCACCGTCCTGATGGATGCAGTGGATATGAGTCGATTCCAGTCTGCGCTCGGCCTGCTGTCCATCATGGAAAGCGTCACACTGCTGATAGGACCTCCCCTCGCAGGTAACATGAAAACTTTGTATTTTTAATTATGTGTAGTAAAGGTCGACAGCACCATGTCGCTGCCTGTGTATGTACGACTCAAATGAGGTGTGTTCAAATCCTCCTGGGAAGTTCGTATTTAAGTGTTGGAGAGTCGTTATTACGGCGTCAGGTATGTTTATTTAACTTTTGTCGGTGTAAGGTACACATACGATATTGGGCTGTCCCAGATGAAAGATGACCAATCGTGGTGACATCTGTGGTCATGGCTCCTAAACTGTGGTCCTAGATCATACAGTGAGAAAGGTCCAAATACGGCCGTTGCCACGGTCTGGCGACCCAAGGTAGTCTGCGATCAGTTTCAGAAATTTAGCATGATCATGTCACAGTGTTCAGTGCTGCAAGCTACGTTTACTGAATAGCCAATAAAAATGCAACATGAATTGGCTAATGATCAACATGACGTGGAGCTAAAATTTAAAACTACTTGTTCTAAGTCCATATTCTCCTCTTTTGCTTCCTCTTTTTTTCAGCGCACATAAAAATCACAATTGCAAAAATGCTATTCATGTTGCTCTGTTTTTTTACCACAAGCACATGCTCATAATGCTTTATTTTTCCTTACTAAAGTAACTTGTGTCGTAGTCTGCGATTCGATAAGTGTCATCATCCCACAGTCTACACACGTCGTAGCGAAGTTTATTAGACCCATGTAACAGGCATTAAGTACAAAAAAAATGAAGAAAGATTTTTAAATCTGAATGAAGAACAATGATTGTGCATCAGGTGTGTTTAATTAATTTCTGAAAAATTATCGTCCACTAGAGATGTTGCATCCAATGATCTTTCTCATTGACACACAACCAACTCGTAAACTCTGAGCTCCAGAGTTTCTCGCTCATAATTATAACCGTGGTGGCGTTCATGTTTGTTCAGCTCATTTCGACATGACTTGAATGCACAAACAAGGCATCTAAACTCAGGAGACCATCCATTGAAAACAGACAGAGACTATTTTAAATGTATTTCCATAGATATTCAGTTCAAGTTCAATACCTTTATTTGTCCCCTCAGTGGGGCAATTGATTTCACAGCATAGGAGCACAGACTTACAGACATAAATACACATAGTATAATAAAATAACATAATGCACATTCTAATCAATTCCAAGATGTGTAAGCTACCTTACCCTCCTTGCATTTAGAAGAGAGACAGCAGACGGAACAAAGGAGTGTTTAAATCTGGATGTTTTGACAAATGGGAGTCTGAGCAATGAACCTGATGGTAAAAACTGAAACTGTTGATGTAAAGGATGAGAACAGTCAGTCAAGATGGAGTTTGCTTTCTTAAACAGTTGTTTTTTGTAAAGATCCATTAAGGTTTCTTGTGGACACCCAATAATTTTACTGCTAATACTAACAACCTTGTTCAGTAAGTTCCTCTCCTTTACCCTCAAGGATTGAAACCAACAAACAAAGGAGAACGTAATAGTAGACTCAATAAAAGAACGATAAAAGATATAGCATGGGTGTTTCTAGCTTTTCATTATTAGTAGGGTTTTCAGGTCTTGCAACACCCCTGATAAACAAAACATTTTGTAAAGGTGGTTGACTTGAAATACTTATGGAGAGTTGGAAAGTAAACTGCATTTATTGGGCATTAAGCTTGGCCAAATATTTATTGTGAGCCTATTTGAACATTTGTACTTCAGTTGTCATAATACTTGATCATTTAGATTTGCTAAATCGGTCTCTTTTAAAAAACAAACAAACTTATTTTTCATAGATTTTGTGTTTTATTTTTTTAATGTATGATTTGTGAGACACTTTATTATGCGTTATTGCTAAATATGCTATGTACATCTTTTTTTATTTGTTTTTTTAATTTTATTTATTTTATTACTTCAAACTGTGCAGCACTCAACTCTACAAACAGCTTGACTTTTAACTAAGTAAAGTCACGACTATTTAAAAAAAAATTACACTTTTTTTCTCTTTTTTTTTTTGGTTGTCGTTTTAACGTAATATTTAAACATGGAAATTATGGAAATTTAGTGAAGAAATAGTGACCAGTAACTGTTACTGGTCATTATTTCTTCACTAAATGTCCGTAAATTTATTTTATTTTAAAATCCAGACATCCCAAGTCTCCCGGAAGATCTGGGAGTCTCCCGCACATTGATAGGGTGTCCCTGATTCCCGCAAATTAGTTAAAATCTCCTGTTATCTACACCACGCCTGCGAGACAGAACATTCTGTGCTCCGGTGAAGCGCACGCAAAACAGAGAGGGAGAGAGCGAGAGACCTCTCGTGTGTGTCAACAATCCAGTCAAAGTCGTATGAAAAAGTATGAACACATAATGTGTTTACCTAAAAATTCAACAGCTCTTATATCAAGATCATATCTTGCTTGGATCAGGAAATTAACTTTATTTCCTGTCATGTCTCAACCTTCCTGTCAAAGTAAAGTACCATAAAAAAATGTTCAAAGGCATTCCCAACCATTTTTGCTGTATAAAGAATAAATCACTATGATACAGAATGAAACATATGTGATTGCATTTGTGACTATCTGTGAGGCAGTCTGTGCCTGTGTTTGAGTATAGAATGGAATGTCTTCTCCATTGTAACAGCACTAATCTGGATTTGCCTTATGGTGGGAGCGGAGGCTGTGTTCTCATTCTGGTCAAGCTTAACTGGTTCTTTCTCACACAGAAATGCCATTATTAGTTGAGCCAAGCACAACCTAGCACCTTGGAGTGCTACTACAGTAATACACATTTGTTTGGCTTACCTTATTTAAGGAAAAAATGGGGTGGGGGGCTACATAAGGTCTTAAACCTTCACAAACAGTCTTTTCAACCACACTGTATCGTTGTTTTTAAATATTTATATTATCACAGAAGTATAAGTTTATAGTTCGGATATAAACAGTATTGAAACAAGTGAAGTCTTTATGAGTCATTGAATCAGTCATTCAAACTGTAAGAAAAAAAATATCATTCAGGTGAATTAAACATTTCAAATAGACAGAAGCGAATAACATTTTGTCAGAACCTCCAGGAAATTTCAAAAAGAGTCAAAAAAAAAATATGGTTTTGAAAAAAATAGTTAGCAGCACAACTGCTTTCAACATTTATATTAATAAGAACCATTATTAAGAAATGAGCATCAATAATAACTGATCAAAATTTGAAAAGTATGTTTAAATAATTATTTAAATAATAAATACATTTAAATAAATCAATTAATACATTTAAATAAATATTTAAATAATTTCTGAAGGTTCATGTGATTTCTTAAGACTGGCTGCTGAAAATTCAGCTTTGGCATCACTTTAAATTGTAGGTGTATATTTATTCACAATATTACAGTTTTACTGTATTATTAATCAAATAAATGCAGTCTGTTGAATTATTTTTAATTATTCCAAACTTGTGACCAGAAGTGTACAGGTTAATTCACAGTTCTTTGTTTTGTTTCCTACTCTAGATATGAAATGAACTGTTAAATGTTATCATATCTCTGTACCTGTGTTACAGGAGTGCTTGTGGACAGAACCGGACAGTACACATACGTGTTCCTGGCCTGCAGCATCTCAGTGGCCTTATCAGCTCTTTTCCTGATGGTTTCCTTCTACTGGCTGGACTCCCGTGATGCAGCCCTGAAGAACAGTTTACCGGCGTCCGGGTCTCCAGCTAAACCTGCTGCAATCAATATGTCCACAGACTGCCAGTATAGCAGTGTGCCTACAGATGGGGACAATACAAATAACCCATCATCAGAAGCATAAAACATCACAAATGTATGACCTGGATCAGAGTTATTTATTTTTTTGTAATTGTGATCTTTATCAGGTACAAAAATATGTTACCCCATTTTTTGCTATTATAGAATGTGCTGTTTAGAACTGTATCATTTCAGTGAGTGTCACATCCTGGTTGTTTTATGACTCACATCACTGGTTTGCATTATACAGTATATATGCCATGGCGAAGCAATGTTAGTTAAACAACGTTAGTGCTTAATTCAAGAAAATATTAGGAACCCTTCTTCATTCCTAATCTAAAATGACAGAACATTTCCGTTATTTGCCCAGGGAATTAAGCTATTTGAAGTCAGGATTTTTTTCATATCATGCTTTTTAATATGATTTTTCTTAATTTTTCACCAGTTTTTCACTCTGTTCATTTTGGGGTTTGTACGATTTTTGAAAGAAGTTTCTTATGCTCACTATGCTGCATTTATTTAATAAAATACAGTAGGGGCTATATAGTGAAATGTTATTACAATATAAAATAACTGTTTTCTATTTTAATATATTTGAAATTCACTCCTGTGATTGCGAAGCCATTACTCCGTCCAGATCTTTCAGTAATCATTCTAATATGCTGATTTTTGTACTCAAGAAACATTTATTATTATTTAATATTATCTTATTCTTAATATTTTAGTGGAAACAGTGATATATTTTTTCTGTATACTTTGATAAATAGAAAGTTCAAAAGAATAGCATTTATTTGAAAGAAATTTTAGATATTTTGTAACAAATGTCATCAGTGTTGCTTTTAATGCATCTTTGCTGAAAGTCATGATTTAAAAAAAAAAAAAAAAAAAAAATCTTACCAACCCCACACTTCTATATTACACTGTGTTGTTTTATACATAATTTGTGTCATAAGACCCATGCACTGACAAACCTGGCTCTTGTTGGAAGATTGTTGGTCTAATGTCTCTACAAATTCAGTAGGCTACTGTATAATAAATGGAGAAATTAGTTTTGCTGTTATTCCATGTGGGTCCTTAAAGTTTCTCAGTACAAGACCCTCTTTGACCCAGACACATTTAAAACAAATAAGTTGTCCTGTTTTTAGTGCTTGGGTATGAGAAAACTTAAATTTGTGCCTAGGGTGTTTGTTAGGTTCAAGGATTTCACTGAATGAGATTGTGTTTGTACAAAGGGCCCAACAAAGGGCCCATTGTTATTGAGTGTCTTGAATTATTATTTACTGCTGAACAGAACAAGTGTCACATCTCACTTTGTGCTGATTTATATGTGAATTCTCTTGTTGTCCTTGCTCTGTTATTGTGTTACTTAACTTTACCAAAGCAAATGACCAACTTCTAAAAGCTTAAAGGGCTGTGAGCCCCTTGAGAGAGAGTATAATTTATATCATGTGTAATATAAAGTTTTTACTATAAATAAAGAGTTTATTTCTATACTCAATTTAAATATAAAACTAAGATGTAATGCAGATGCGCTGCTTTTTCTTTTGCTATCAATAAACAAGCAGAATTATTATTTGGCTTATTTCCTTCTAAGTAAACTTGTACCCACGTTATTTTTAATGCTTGGAAAAAATGTTTTTTAGTGCCATGTTTTAAAGCTTAGACAAATAATGAATTTTAAGTGTTAACAACGTACATTCTGCCATAGCGTGCATGCTAGGCTAGTTATCCTTTTCAAGGCATGGCATAGCGATAATATCCTCCTAAAACACATAGCTACACAAAACTTAAAATATTGATGTTAATGTTTTTAGAAAATGCCTATAATAATAGTTTTTCGATATTAAAATCCTTGTTTACATACAGTAAGCATATATTGGAGAGAAAAGGGCTGCACTTTCGTGAAAGGAGGACAAGATTACTTTAATGGCTAAACAGCGCTCTCTGTTGGCCACTTGGAGAACAAATGAACGGTGACCGGGGCAGCGTAGTACGTCATGATTCGTCATACGCTCACTGCATGGCTTATTGATTAAAAAAACGTTTTGTGCACACCGAGACTGCCTCGTTTTAAACAAACTATTAGCGCATTCCCACTATTTTCTCGATTCTTACTATTCTTATCCGCACTGACCTAAAAAAACAACAACAAAAAAACAAAAACAGTTTTGACGCCGCCCACATGTGAAAGTGAAACCGAAGGTGATCCTTCGACAAAATGCAACGAGAACAACGAATGGTAAGAAATCTAAAACTTTATAATGTTTAGTGCTTATACAATATATTTAAAAGTACTTGAGAAGATTATTGCTGCTATAACATCCTAAACCTGCTAACAGTTAGATTTAAATGGGTGTCAGGATCCTTTAGTTGGCCAGGCGAATTAAGAGACCAACTTGCCCATCAGCTAAAACCAACCAAAAGACTAGTCTGAATGGGCTATGGGACCATTGCAGTATTGTTTATATGATTCCCTTTTGTTTTTCCAGTTTTAACATGAGCTCAAAGGCGTACCCCATACCCAGAGCTGCAGCAGAACACGCTGCTGTGTTGTTCTGTGATCTTGTCATCTGGGCTTTTGTGTGGATAGCACTGCTGTGGCTGGATGGAGAGGGCAGTCTGGATCTAAGGTGCCTGTGGGCTCTCAGGACCATCAGCTACGTTGTGCTTTATGCAGTAATCACACATGTCTCTGACAGCAGCAGTCAGCCTCACCTGAAGCACTGGGTAGCCCTACTGAGCTTCCTACCTCCTTTGTTTGATAGCATTCAGACAATGCTTCACGGGACTGGGAGAGGCTTTAGTCCTGTTCCTGATCCTGGCATGGTGATCCTGAGCACTGCTACATCTACCCTCATATATATGCTGTGGGAGATGGCCTTCCCACACGGTGGGCCATCTAAGGGTTCCAGGAACCAGAAGAAAGATGAAGAGGCCAGAGCACTCCTAATGAGGGTCATCCGCTACTCCAGGCCAGACTATCTTCATCTAGGAGCTGCCTTCCTTTTCCTCACCCTGGCGGCACTTTGTGAGTGTTTTTCCTGGTTGAGAAAACTAAAATATTGTTAGAATTAGTCTGATTTTAAATCCAAACCTTTTATCTACACAGAACAAACTATTGTAAACTAGATCCATAGTAATACCTTTTATTTTGTAGTTGAGACATTCATCCCATACTGCATTGGGAAAGTTATCGACATACTGAGTGGAAAGTACCAGCACAACAATTTCTTATGGGCCATTGGACTCATGGCTCTGTGTTCACTTGGAAGGTCAGTGTAAAATGTGAAAATCTTACTAAAAACGAATGTCTTTGTGTACAAATTGGTTTTGTTTCTCACAATTAAAATGTTAAATTGTTGTGTCTTTAAGTTCTATGTTCACTGGTCTGCGCGGTGGGATGTTCATGTGTAGCCTCTGTAGACTCAACAAGAGAATACGACACCTGTTGTTCCAGAACCTCATGAAGCAGGAGATAAGCTTCTTTGAAGATAATAAACCAGGTATGATACCTGTTCCTACTCTTTGGAAGTTGAAGTTTAGCACTAATTGTCTTTCTATGTAAATAGGGCAGATTAAATGTGTTTTTTTTTGGGGGGGGGGGGGGGGGTTGACCTTGTAATATGTAATAAGAATGTTATAACTGGACCTTTAGGTGAAAACAACAGACTTCCCTCTGGTGACGTATGCAGGACTACAATCTTTAAGTACACTTAAACCCTGACCCAGGAAAGCCTGGACATTTGGAGTGCAACGCCTACATCTTAAAATCCAATCAATAACCAATGCTTAGAATCATATTTTTACTTTTTTCGATAATTCATTTCACTCGCATGTGCTTCACAATGCGGAACACCTAATGCTCTTTCTGTTTCATCGTGAATTTTTAACACTACAAGCGCTGCAATTTATAAACACAGTGTCAAGTAAAGCCCAAAGTCATAGAACTGCTTCTTGCAGTTGTTGCCGAGAAAAATGTTTCTTGAGTTTGTACTGGTGTCAAACTGAATAGGTTCAAAGTACAGAAGAAAGCTGAAGGCTTATGCCAGGTGCACATTGTACGATTTTGAGCTGTCCCAAATGAAAGATGACCAATCATGATGATTTCTGTGGTCGGTGGTCCTACAACGTACAGTGAGAGAGGTTCAAATACAGCCATTGTCACGGTCTTGCGGCCTTTTAGCCTGCGATAAATTAATTTTCTGATAGTGTCAGAAATTCACCTTGATCATCTCACAGTGTGTTTAATGCTACGACCTACAGTACGTCTACTGATTTGCCAATTGTATGCAACATGAAACGTTTTCACAAATGCACGCTTTTGTAGTTTACATGAAAACGATAACTGTATCATTTAAAAAAAATTGTATTTTGAATCACATTTTTTTATTTGCGTTTTCAGGCCCCCAAAACACAATTGTCCTGTAAATAAACAGCCAAAATGCACAAAAAGTTTTCAGTTTTTAGTTGAAAATGTGTCCCCCTAAACAGAGCCGATCCGCCCTATACGCTCACTACGCAAGCTGCGTAGGGCCCCGCAAATTACTCAAGGCCCCGCCTCCCCCTCCTCGTGTCATAGCACGTCAATTAATGTTGACAAAATGAAGCGAAACTATCCCTCTGGACACGATAAGAGAAAGAAGAAAAAACATGAGAGTGAATTGCGGGAACAACATTTAGGTAAACTTGTGTTCTCTCCTCTCCAAGTTTGATGTCAGTCAGCAAAGTAAAGTTAAGTTTATGTGCATTTCTATTGTGTTTTTTCGGTCTTGCTGACCTAGCTGGGCAGACAGGCAGTGCATCTCTTGCGTCACTTCTCTTTGTGCCTGACTGACAAAAGTGAGAGTAAAATACAATTATTTATTACGTTTGTTTTTGATAAACAACAAAGTGCAAGTTGCGCAACGGTGTTTGTTTACTGCAGCTCGGAAAAGATAACCGCGTCGCGTGTGTTAGGCTATCATGTGTGTTCATATGCGCGTGCACGAAATGAAACGCGCATTTTTTCAAGCAGAAATATATGTGGACATACTATACAATATATGGGCGGGAAATGATGGCACTCCTCTCATCAAAGTACACATTATACATACATACTTTTAAAACAAGACACTGATTATAGTCTCAGTCAATGTGTAGTTAAACATTCTAAACAACTGCAGCAGCACTACTTATGCAAGATGGAAAGCAATATTGACAATTTGTCATTGATTGACTATTGATATATAGGCTATATTGAATTTAAAATGTTGATTAGCTGGACATACTGGTCAATATGGATGCACATCCCTCAGTAAATAATAACCATAAATCAAGAATTGCTTCAACATGCATAATAAAAAAAAAAAAACTAACATGCCATGGCAAGCCATTTTAGCTTTTATTCATTCACAGTTTATGTATTTTTGATATTAAGAATATCATTTTTTTTTTACTATTTTCAATGTGAATTCTTGATTATTTTTTACTAGTAAGGCCCCTTAGTTACATTTTTATCTACCAATGTCTATTTTTGATATCAGGAATTACATGTTCACTTGTACAAAAGTTAATTCTTGATATCAATGAGCTCACGTCACAGTGTGACGGGTCAGGTAGAGGGCCCCTTAGCAGAATTTTGCTTAGGGCCCCAGGGAGGTCAGGATCTGCTCTGCCCCTAAAACTAAACAAGACAAAGAAATGACCATGACATGGGGTGACATTTCTTCGACGTAAAGAAAAAGTGTGAAACACTTGAAGATTTTTTGAAGACCATTTCACCTTTCTAATCATATCCACTGTTTTTGAGTGTTCACATAGGAAGTGCCACAAGTTGCACCAAGTAAAAAAAAAAAGAGATTGCATTCTGCTGCAAAGTTTTGCATTATTCTAAGAGTAGACAAAGCTACAAAATTGTTTATATTTGATAATATAGCCATTATTTAATATCGTGGCAATTTTTTCTCTCTTATAGGTAGTCTCACATCACGTTTAATCTCTGACACTGATAAAATGGGACGTTCTGTGGCCATGAATGTGAATGTGTTACTGCGAAGCCTGGTGAAGACATGCGGCATGCTGTTCTTCATGCTGGGCCTGTCCTGGCAGTTAACCCTCCTTACATGCATTGAAATGCCACTTCTTGCTTTCATTCAGAACTCATACAACAACTTATCCCAGGTAAGTAACCCTCCTCAAGTTCCTTTTAAAGGGATACTCCACTTTTTTTGGAAATAGGCTCATTTTATCACTCCCCCAGAGTAAAACAGTTGAGTTTTACCATTTTCAAATCCATTCAGCCGATTTTCTGATATTTAGAAGAATATCAGTAACCAGACAGTTTCTGGTCTCATTGACTTCCATATAGGAAAAAAATATACTATGGAAGTCAATGAGACTAGAAACTGTCTGGTTACTAATATTCTTCTAAATATCAAAAAATCGGCTGAATACATTCGAAAACGGTAAAACCCAACTGTTTAACTCTGGGGGAGTGGTAAAATGAGCCTATTTCCAAAAAAAGTGGAGTATCCCTTTAATTCCTGTGTCTTTCCTGACGGCCTATCCTAATATTTGTGGGTAGACCATAAAGAATTCATAATGCCTTACCTTCCTGATTAGAAAACATCCAAAGAGCTTCAGGACTATAATGCAGAGACTACAGAGTTGGCGTCTTCTGTCATTGGGTCGATGAAGACTGTGCGCAGTTTTAAGGCAGAGCATCAGGAACAGCAGCGATATGAACAGACTCTCAACAGGAAGTTCCAGGTTTTGAGGCGTAAAGGTTTCTACAGTGCAATTCATCTCTTAATACGCAGGGTAAATCATATACAGTCCTAAGTTGCATTCACTGTTCTCCTTAATAGAAATTGTTACAGTTCATTGATTCATACTAATAGCTATCTTCTTGCATTGCATTTTAGTTCATTACAGTGGGCTTGAAGGTAGCAATGCTGTTCCAAGGCCGAAATCTCATCTCGTCTGGACAGCTTAGCAGTGGCAGCCTTCTTGCGTTTGTGTTCTACCAGAAGGACATGGTGACCAACATGAGGGTAAGATGGCCGGGTAAATTTTACAGTTATTTGACCGTTCATTTAGAAGAGACTAAATTCTGCCCATACTTATATTCTCAGCATCTTGTATATATCTATGGAGACATGCTGAATACTGTGGGATCAGCAGTGAAGGTGTTCCAGCTACTCGATAGGAAGCCACAGTTGAAAGAGGCAGGCCATCTGGCTCCAGAGAAGCTTAAGGGAAGACTAACCTTTGAAAAGGTCACCTTTTCTTACCACTCCCGTCCTGATCAAATGGCACTTAAGGTACTTTTTTTGTTTATTCCGCAAAAGCTAATCATAGATTGAACTAGTGTGATTTGCATGTATTCATTGTTGAATTGTTGCAGTCTGTTACATTGGAATTGAGTCCAGGAAAGCTGACGGCATTGGTAGGGCCCTCTGGTGGTGGGAAGAGCTCTTGCGTCAGCTTGCTCCAAAGGTTCTATGATCCACAGGAGGGTGAGCTGTTCCTGGATGGAGAACCTCTGTACAGTTACCAGCACCAGTATTTGCATAAAAAGGCAAGAATTGATTCACCAGCATTTACCACCATATAACTTCAGGGGCCAGTTGGTCAAAAATGTAGTCTGGATCAGAATGATCTGGATTTAGAAATCCCATGTTTTGCAAACCAGGATTAGGTAAACCATCATGTGCCAGTTTTTTAATGCAAAATTTGAATTGAATCACCCTGATCCAGATACACACATTATAGTGCTCTACAGAACCCATAAAGGGGCGTACTGATAGAAATTATATGAGACAGGCGACAAAATTCAATGCATTTTTGCGTTCACTCGCAAATAATCTCTCTTTAAATTTTTTGTCTTTTTTGTTTTTTGTCTTTTGTTTATATTTCAAGCTGTTTGGCGATGATTTTTTGGCTTTTTTTTTTACTTTACTTGTAGGCTACCAAAAGGCTTAATAAGCCTAATGTCTACTTATAATTTGTTACTTTAACAGTTTAAACTAATCAAGAGGAAAGTTGTTTTTAAGTTGTTACATTTTTGTTCTTGAAATGCACACTTCTGCTGGGATTTTTTCCATCAAATGTATCCCAACTTACTAAAAACGTTTTAAACACAAACTGATGATTTAATCCAGAGTCGATTTTGTGATCTAATCCGATTTCAGAATACTTTTTTCTTTTGAACAACATATATTCAAGATTTGATACAATCCAATAACCAAAATCTGATCAGATAACTTTCGAACAACTGGCCCCAGGAGAGATATGAAAACATTCAATTCCATTGGATGGTTTGGTGAGACAGTAGTTTATAAATAGTAGTTTATAAAAATACACATTATTCTCTTTCATTTGGCTCAGGTGGCGATGGTATCCCAGGATCCTGTGCTTTTCTCTGGCTCTGTGAGATATAATATTGAATACGGTTTGCAGGACTGCACACTTGAAAGAGTAGAAGCAGCTGCTCGTAAAGCCAATGCACACAACTTCATATGCAAATTGGAACAGGGATACAACACAGGTAGATATAAGTTAACTAAAGAAGCACCAATATTAAAATTCTTTATGATGCTAAAGAGCCGTTAACTATTTTCATGTTATAGCTAGCCAATATCACATTTTTATACTTTTTTGTACTAACCTAACCAAAAAAATTTAAGAAAGCCTAGAAGTGAATGAAGGCATGACATTATACATTATACTAATATACTTTAGGGTTAGTTCACCCAAAATTGAAAATTCTGTCATTAATTACTCGCACTTGTGTCGTTCCAAACACGCAAGACCTTTGTTCATCTTCAAAACAGAGATCTTTGTTGAAATCTGAGAGCTTCATGTCCCTCCATAGACAGCTACTGTATGCAACTACCACTTTGACACTTCAAATCCATGAATTGAGAAGTTTTGTCCAAATCTTTAATCGCTTAATATGATGAACAGATTTAAGTTAGTCTTTTATTTTTCATATACACATTGATCAGCAAACATAAACAGAAGCTTAACCAAATCTGCTTGACGCACGAGAACAAACCTCATTGGTTCTCGCACGCCATGCAAACATGCTTGCGCTTCCATTTACCACAACTGATGTGTGAGGTGATGAATAAAATTATATTTACACAGTTATTTATAAATCAGTGACATGGTACTGATACATGTAAAAATAAATCGAGTTGGTTAAATTTGAATGCTCTTTCTGTAGATGTTGGCGAGTGTGGCGACCAGCTGTCGGCGGGGCAGAAGCAGTGCATTGCTATAGCCAGAGCTCTGATAAGGGACCCACAGATTCTTATATTGGATGAAGCCACCAGCCACATGGACAGTAGCACACAACAAGCAGTACGAGCTCCTATGGAATTAATACTAAATCTGCACAGTAATTATTTTTAAGCTGCAGTAACATTTATAGTGTCTATTCATGATCTTATTTCCCAGGTTCAAGATGTGCTCGATAGTATAACGGATCAGACAGTGCTGGTAATAGCTCATCGTTTGGAGACTGTAGAGAAAGCAGACCACATTATCTTCATGGAGGGAGGTGAAGTCGTGGAGCAGGGAACACACCGGCAGCTCATGGCCAAAGGAGGAAGATACTATCGGCTCAGACAAAAGCTTTTTAATCTGGAGACACAACCGGTTGGCTAAAGAATCAGATTTGTGAATAGATTTTACCTGGTGTTCAGTACACACTCACAGAGTGCCTTTCATGTAGATTGAACAACTCATTCTAGTGTAGATCTGTGTGGAGATTTATTTTTTATTTTTTGTACATTTCTCCATCCTTCTGTTATAGACAGTGTTTTGTTCATTTTGTTAAGTGACGATGCATGGGACACATAAAAAAAGGAAAGCATGGGCTTTGTATCCTAAAAGTAGAACAGTATGAAACAACCTCTACTGTATTACAAAATATATGTAATACACAATTTTGTGTGTGTATTCAAATCAGAGAATGACCAGTGGGTTTGCCCTCAGCTGCAGAAAAATGCGAAACAAGATCTCAGAGCTCTTTTCCATCTTCATTGTGCCACCAAGAGCTGCTTGATTTTGAGCATCCTGGAGATCTTTATAAAGAGACTGACAAAAGAAAATGTTTTTTTAGCATTGAATTAAGCAAAACTGTCCGATATATGCGAATTAATACTTATCACAGAGTAAAGGTGCAGCCACAAATGTTGAAGGCAAAAAAATAAATAAAAAATGATGACACCTTTAGACTTTAATGCTAATAGTGTAATCTAAGCATGCAAGAATGAACAAATAAAATGAAGGGAATCGGATCTACCTCAACGTGCCGTACAGCTTCACACAAGCTCTGTGTTTTTAACTGCTTTGTATGGCAACATTTTACAGTTGAGTCTCTCAACAAGACCTGTTGGAAAAAGTCATGATCCCCAAATCAGATTCAATTGTAAGGAAAATTGAAATATTTTATTATCAATCTACCTGTAGGCGCCTCAGAATGGCATGATGCAGTCCACACACCGCTGCCACAGATGTACTCTCCACCCGAATCTCCAGGACTTCAAGAGGTCCATCAGAACATAAATCTCCCAGTGTCACCTTGAGGAAAGACGTGAGTAGCTCATTCTAAATGATAGACTTCATGTTCGTAAATGAGTAATGAGCAGTATAAAAGTCAGCACCTCTTTGGCCATAATCTTGACAGAGCATCCATCTGGGCTGTAGGCACAAATCAATGGGCTTAGTACAGACTTTGTTTGTCCCATCACCTCTGGTGATACCAACCAGTTTAGCACAGACACACATGTGTCTGAACTGCTGGTTACCGAGATGTCCAGTTTGGCCTTTAGAAGCTCGGATGATACTCTGATCAGCACTGCAACGGGTACTGACTTGGAAGTAGTATCAGAATCTTTGGTTAACGCTCCTCTGGCACGCAGGAAGGCTTGAATGCCATCCCTGACACTGTCGTGTCTGCTGTTACCATGAGAAAAGGATCCCTCTAGCCTTAAAGCATCAAGCCAATCCACTGTAAAAGAATTCAAAGGTGCACTGATGGAGCCCATCTCTGTTAGGAGCTGGGAAACACCAAGAGAAGTTGCTTCAGGGCTAAACAGATTGGAGAGGGAGAAGGTGAGAGAACAGTAGACCTTCACTGGCAGAGACAGCCCATCAACTGTTTCAAGAGGAATGGTTACATCCAGTTTCTGATCAGAATCCAGTTTCTTCAGTGGAAATGAGTATGTCCTGGATGAGCTCTCAATATTTGAATATTGGGATAATGGGTGGACCTGAATGCATAGAGTCCAGCCATGTTCTAATGTACATCCACTTGAATTTTCAAGCACACATGCCAGAGTCAAAGAGTCTCTTTGGAGCAATGAGCTCCATCTAGCCACACCATGACAGCTGATTGGATGTTTGGTGCCCATATTAAAGTTTTTTTCATTCCCATGGGTGTCCAACAGTAGGCTGCAAACATTTATGACTTGATTCAGACGTTTGAGAGACTCATTTTTCTCCTGAAGCTTGTGTTTCAAGGATTCTGCCCTGCAGAAGACGGTAACAAAAGGATCAATGACGTGACACTCATTTTGGTCGCTCTATTAATTTATTTTTAAAATATTCATACAAACAGGGACTTGTATATTAAAAAAGAGAAAGAAACCACCATGAATACAAAGGGTACAGAACTTTTAAATTAGGTTTAAAATAGATTTTTTATCACTGACACTCTTATAACACTGTTACATCTCCTTGACTCAAAATGTGACATTTAATTTTAAGTGTTGGAGAAACAGAAGTTTTCTTTTTTATGATGAGGCATGAAACAGACCTCTCCCAGATGTTTCCGATGGAAGCCAGGAGGTCCTTCACTCTCTGGCCTGCTAGAGATGGAGATAACCTGGGCACGTTTCCTTTTTCAGATGCTTGAGGAAGGTTCACTCGAAGCAGTCTTCCACTCAAAGATATGCCCATAAGCTGCACAGATCCTTATAATTCAAATACAAACAATTTGTGTTAGTGACTTAAGAATTAAAACACTTAAAAGCCTGGTAAATAGCATAGAGATGGATCAGAATGCAATGCATGTACAGTACCTGTAGGGTTAGTATATGGCTGAGCAAGTGCTATAACTCTGCATACACCAAGACTGTCTGAAGTCAGAGCTTGCAGCTGGGACTCAGTCCCTGTGGCTTCTGATGAAGATATCGCGGTGAACTGAAGTGTGTGTAGGTCATTGAGAGAGCTGTAGTACAGCCGTTTATCATCAACACAGACACACAGCACTGGTCCTCTTACACTATGCTCATTGAAGCCTGTAAAATGTGAATTTAACAGATTATCAAAACTCATCTATAATTAAATAAATAAAGCTTTGCTACACCTGTCCTGATATCAAAATGAAGAAAAATAATAATAATTCTTGAATACAAAACCAAAATGCTTTTTGGCATTATCTATTATTATTTATTAAATATTTTAACAAAACTGCATATTGATTTTTTGTCTGGTTGTTAAATGTCATGTGGTGCAACTCCCCAAAATTTTAATTATATTTATGAAGTCAAGATATCAATATAAAAGCCTTGAAAAATATATGTTGTACTTCTTTGAGTATAATAATGTGTAAACCATATTCAAAATGTAAGGAAATATTTTATTACTTTTTTTATATTTAATGGTCACACCACATTACACTTTCAGACATTAAACTAAAACATTTTAAAAATTTCAAACATTTCAAAAACAATATGAAACCAGTACAAAAAGAAAATGATTTTCTTTTTAATAAAACATAAATTTAACTTTTTAAATAAAAGATATTTCCTTTTCTTTATTGTCAACAATCTTACTGACTATAAAATGAAAATCAAACATTTTTGGAAAAGCAAAAAAATCATTCTTACTATAATCTGCCTCTTTTCTTTCCGAACTTGCTTGTTTGCTTCTAACCATTAGTAGTTTTCCTCTTTGACCAACTGCGATGAGACACTGAGGTCCGTGTTCTCCAGAGACGCAGGTTCCGACAAATACGATTGGCTGCTCTAAGCTCTGAAGGACTCTGATTGGAGAGCTCGGCTCTCCTCTTGGACCAGCCAGGGTGGGGACGAGCAAAGGAAAGCAGCAAATACGTCCATCAGGTAAACCACATAGTATGACTGGAGAATTAACTAAAGAGGAATCCACGCCAAATAAGAGCCTAAAAAGACGGGGCTCAAGATAAGGATGGAGGTCAGAATGTTGAGAGTTGACTGACGTGGAACCTTTATGATAGATGCAAGTCAACACTGGAGGACAGTTCACACTTTTTTCTTTGTCTGTTATGTTTAATCGGCATGAGTTTACAGTTGCAACCTGGAAACAAGCAAGTTTCCGAAGGGGTCTGGATCCAAGCTCTTCATAGAGATCAAAACTCCAGATGGACTTGTGAAAACTAAGAGTCACAAGGATCTTCTCAACTATGGTAAATGCTTGCAGATTGAAATTTTTCAGGACAACGGACTCTTCCGATACTATATTTAGCACACGGTCAGGACTTTTGCTCGCCAGGACAGAGGAAGAACTAGGAAAAAAGAAGCATGGAAAAAAATTATAAAAATAAAAATTCCACATTATAATGACTAAAGAAAATCTGAAGATCTATTGAAAATACTTGACAACTGCAGTTTTCCTTCCTGTGGAGAATTCACATAAAATGACTGGAAGACTGCATTTTATCTATGTCGTAGAAAAAAAAGTGAATTCTAAATGTGAATTTATCCAGTTTGCTAAACCCCATCCCCCTTTATTATTGTTTCTGACCAGTTCTGAATTGACTGGACAAAAAAATCTGTTGCAATATTAAGGTTAAGTACTTTATTTACTACAAGTGAGCTATAGCATAGAATTGGAATAGAATTATATATTTCTGTCCAACCTTAGACAGTTACACAACTACCACTTTGATGCTTCAAAAAGTTCATAAAGAGATTGTAAAACTAATCTATATTATTTGAACGGTTTAATCCCCACAATGTCTGAAGAGACATGATTGCTTTTAAATGATGAACAGATTTAATTTAAGCTTTTATACACATACATATATTCTTCAACTCACACATTTGAACAGTTATCGGTTTAACAGATGCTCAAGCATAAACCGCTCAATTCATATGGATTCAATTGAAGATCTCTCTTTATTAACTTTTTTGAAGCGTCAAAATTGTAGTTGCGTAGCTGTCAATGGAGAGACAGAAATCTCTCGGATTTCATCAAAAAATATCTTCTTTTGTGTTCTGAAGGAAGAAAGTCGGGTTTGGGGTTTGGAACGACATGAAGGTTAGTATTTAGAGACAGAATCAACATTTTGGGATGATATAACACTTTAAGTGATCTAAAAAATATGTTATGGCAGATATTACTAACGTTACCTGAGCTGTAGTAGAGGGGTGCAGTAAAGCCCACCGTTCGCGCAAAGTGCATAAAGCCGATATTTATCGTCGCTTAATCCCAAATTGGTCACTGAATCTTCAAACTGCATCACGGTCTGAAAACAACAACAACTTGTATTGAGTGAGCTTGCACAAAAGTAGTCTGGTATAGTATAACCATAGAGTATCACAGAAAAGTTAAAAACAAAAACAAAACAAAAAAAACATGCACTTGCCGTGACTCTCCTCTCCTCGACATTGAATACGAGCACATCTTTGTGTCCGCAGGCCAAGAAAAGATTCGTGTCGTCCTGTATGATGCGCACTGAGTGTGATTGACAGTCACTGAACTCAGACAGATACTCCACACTGCACCGCTCCATTATATGATGTCACACAGGTCTGTTTTACATTCTCCACAGAGTTTACTCCAACTTAAAAGACACTTTTGTTTCGGATAATAAAACTTCTCAGATTTAACCACATAACAGAAATGCTCGCGACTGTTCCGTTTCAATTCTTACAACCGCCGACTCAACAGTGACCAATGAGGAGGATCGATGTTCTCCCTCTTCTGTTTTTTAAACAGTCAGATTTAATACACTGCCATCTACCGGAGATTCCGGTGTTCCGATTATAAAAAATAAAAATAAAAAAAAAACATTAAAAAAAAAACAGGCCAGGCATCAACAATATGCAGATTGACAATGAAAAAATAAATAAATAAATAAAATGAATCAAAAATAATACATAAAACAAGGCATAGTTTTCAAATAAATAATGTGTTACAGGATCAAAAACTTTTCAGTAGCATAACATACATCTTCTACAGTTTGTTTAGATTTTTTTACAAGGTTCTAGGAGGATAAAAACATAGAAAATTCATTTTTAAAACAGTGTTCCGGAAAATTCGGTTCCCCTGTTTCCCCTGTTTCGTAACTCCGCCCCTTACTTCCGGTTCTGGCGCTGGGGCGAAAACTGTGATGCTTTTTTGGTAACAGCCATTAGATGGCGCTTCGGTAGCGCGGCCGCCATATCGGGGTGAAAATTCCAACTGGAGTTACTGGACAACAGCACAGATAACAGTTTTGTGAGGTATTTTTTCTTGCATTAGTGAGTATTTCCATTGTATGCAACTTTACACTTTTACAACTATTATTAGTTACCAACTCCACTAGGCCTGAAATATATTTTGGACGTTTTAATCCCCATCATGCATTCATGCTACAAACATGATGATCATTGATGCGCTGCCGCTGTGTCCGTTATCCTATAACTAATTGCCACTTTGGACATTGGCTGTGTTTTTTTGTTTGTTTACATGGTCCTGCTTTAACGGTCATTAATATAAGATATGCTAATATAAGATACTTACAAAAATAAGTTATCAATTAAATAAATTAATTCAGCAAATAAATGTTGTACTAAAATGTAAATGTTTGACAAAAACAGTTTTGTTTGTTTACATGGTCTTGCTTTAACGGTCATTAATATAAGATAGGCTAGTACTGCAAAAAAAAAACAGTTTACTGTAAAACTATTCTATTGCTGTTATACATTTATTGTCAAACATTTACATTTTAGTACAACATTTATTTGCTGAATTAATTTAACTTATTTTTGTAAGTAATGTTATGTGTACCTCCCGGGAAACGGTCTAATGTTATTATAACTTTTATGAACTGATATCACTTTATTCTTAATGTGGAGAGTAATATGAATTAAATCCTTGAACTTCCCTGTCTCAAGTTATGTGGGGGTAAAAGCCCGGTTAAGTAGCAACTTCTTTTTAACTGCTATAAAGTTAACTGTAGTGAGTTAAATAATCACCTAGCCTAATTATTTCACCCTAAAATGATCTCTGCACTGGATTAAATATATTATATGATTGCCGAGTCGCTTTCACCCCGAAATGGCGGAAACGTAGGGCTGCTGCTGGGTGCTGGTGTTGCAATGGAATGTTCTTTCACTTCTTGTCAATATACGTTCTTTGTGTGCTGCGGGTCTGCAGCTGAATACTATTGGTCCTAAAACTGTACATGTGCATCAGATACCTGTGTGTGTGTGTTTACAGGGGTTTCACGTCAGATACCTGTCCTAATTGTACATCTGCATCAGATACCTGTTTGTGTGTGTTTACTGTCCTAACTGTACATCTGCATCAGATACCTGTGTGTGTGTGTGTGTGTGTTTACAGGGGTTTCACGTCAGATATCTGTCCTAACTGTACATCTGCATCAGATACCTGTGTATGTGTTTACAGGACTTTCACATCAGATACCTGTCCTAACTGTACATTTGCATCAGATACCTGTGTATGTGTTTACAGGAGTTTCATGTCAGATACCTGTCCTAACTGTACATTTGCATCAGATACCTGTGTATGTGTTTACAGGACTTTCACATCAGATACCTGTCCTAACTGTACATTTGCATCAGATACCTGTGTGTGTGTTTACAGGAGTTTCATGTCAGATACCTGTCCTAACTGTACATCTGCATCAGATATCTGTGTGTGTGTTTACAGGAGTTTCACGTCAGATACCTGTCCTATCTGTAAATCTGCATCAGATACCTGTGTGTGTGTTTACAGGAGTTTCACATCAGATACCTGTCCTAACTGTACATCTACATCAGATACCTGAGTGTGTTTACCAGGCATGTGATTGGCTTTAAAGCACACATGCAAATTAATTTTGTGAACTCGCTGAACTGATGTAGCCGTTCCTCTGCGTTAATATTGCAAGTATTTGTCGCGTTGTACACTAATGCTGTTGAGACGGAGGTGTCAGGACTGCAACTGACCGAATGCACGACAGGCTATAGCTAACAGTTACATATTTCTACAAAAGCAGTCAGCAGCTTGCTTGGAGCAAGGATCATTGCGCAAATTTGAAATATATCGATATATCGCCCAGCCCTGATGACCTAACGGTGATGTTCTTGTCAACTGACAACGATACCAGCGTGAGAGCGACTGAGATAAGCTGAACCAATTAGACATTCTCTGGCTGAACGCAACGTCCTTGTTGATACTTTGAAAGGAACATTCTGTACGCACGTCAGCCAGTTATGGGCTACTCATTCTCTCATTTAAACTCCGGCTGCCGACACCCGTCCCTAGTGTTGCCATTTCAAACGAAAGTAGCTAACGCCTTCCCTAAAAGTCGCTAGATGACGTCATATGTTAATTAGCATATTCGTGACGTCATTGCGTCGTACTTGCGTTCCGCTTGCCTATGTGTTTTCTCTATAAATTAATGCTCAGCTCACATATTGTATTTAATATATTATAATATAATATAGACGAATGTAAAATAAAGCTGTTCTTAATATATTTTTGTCACACAAAACGAGTGATAGGCTATATATAGTGAATGACAAAAAAAGTAATACAGCAAGCAGAAGAAAAGAAAGGAAACTAAATTGTTTAAATAAAAAACATTATTATTTAAAGAAAGCAGATAAGTGATAGGTCCGTGGAAAAACACTGCTCATTCACCTCTGTCAGTGGCGTTCAACATATGATCTGCTCCTCTCAGCCATTCACTAAACAGGGTAGACGTAGAGTGAATGAAAGCAAAGGGAGAAAAGCAAAAAGTCTGGGTCTGAAAAGTCGCTAAAAATAGCGACTCATTTGCGCGATTGTTTTGCAGTTTGTACGCGGATGAGAACATCTCCTGCTCTGTCTGTCTACAGCTGGGAGGGGCTGCTGCGCGAGGACTCAACTACCTGTGAGTGATTTGGGACGGGGTGGGACCCACGGCAGCACTCGCTGCTCGTTGAGATGAGGAAAAACGATATGTGATTTCACATCAGAGAGTCTCCAAAAGTCTCTAATAACACCAGAAAAAGTCACTAGATTTGTCGCTAGTCGCTTTTTTGAAAATGTGTCGCTAGGGGGGTCTGAATACTCGCTAAATATAGCGACAAAGTCGCTAGTTGCCCGTCCCCCTCTTTTTTTTTTTTTTTTACAGATCTGCAAGATTCACGCAGGTCACATTTTCAGGTCGGAAATTCCGGAAAAATCACATCCCTGACTTTACAGTAGTTGTGTTACAATGTTTTTATGCAAAATGTATCAATTTAATTAGCTAACAGACTTTACAAGTTTTAGGATAATTTTAAATAAACTATATTTATATTCTAATACACATAGAAAGTGTATTTGTATGTCTATTAGTAGAATATACATTTTATGTGAAATTATCTTAGAACTTGTGTAAAGTCTGAGTTAAACCTTAGAACCTAGGTTTACTAACTTACTGTACTTTTTCCACTGCCATCTTAAAACAACACATAAACAACTAGTTGTTCATATGCAACTTTATTAAAAAAAAGAGAGAGAATATCAAATTGACAGCAAGCATAACAAGGCAGGACTTCAGCATTTGGATGTCTCAGGACACAATCTCCCACACCATCACCTTTCGTATGACTGGAATGTCACACTATATAAAAAGAGAGAACAATCATGTACAGACACACTTTGATGATGTATTTTGACAAAAAAAATATATAATAAATATAAGCTAAATAAAAGTTTAGAGTGAGGTAGGTACTAGTGTGTCTTAGTGGATAGATATTTATTGATAAAGTCAAACAAGTGTTAAGAATCTGGTTTGAGAGAAATATAAATATAGTAGCTTGGTCATGTACCTGTCTGAAGGTAGGTGGCTTTCCTTGAGAAAGGAAGTCTGCATATTTGCACAGATGTACAGATGCAGATGTACAGTTAGGACAGGTATCTCACGTGAAACCCCTGTAAACACACACACACAGGTATCTGATGCAGATGTACAGTTAGGACAGGTATCTCGCGTGAAACCCCTGTAAACACACACACACACACACACACACACACACACACACACACACACACACACACACACACACAGGTATCTGATGGATATGTACAGTTAGGACAGGTATCTGACGTGAAACCCCTGTAAACACGCACACACACACACACACACACACACACACACACAGGTATCTGATGCAGATGTACAGTTAGGACAGGTATCTCGCGTGAAACCCCTGTATAAACACACACACACACACACACACACACACAGGTATCTGATGCAGATGTACAGATAGGACAGGTATCTTGTGTGAAACCCCTGTATAAACACACACACACACACGCACACACACAGGTATCTGATGCAGATGTACAGATAGGACAGGTATCTTGTGTGAAACCCCTGTAAACACATACACAGGTATCTGATGCACATGTACAGTTAGGACAGGTATCTGACGTGAAACCCCTGTAAACACACACACACACACACAGGTATCTGATGCACATGTACATTTAGGACAGGTATCTCGCGTGAAACTCCTGTAAACACACACACAGGTATCTGATGCAGATGTAACAGTTAGGACAGGTATCTGACTTGAAACTCCTGTAAACACACACAGGTGTCTGATACACATGTAAATTACAGTTAGGACAGGTATCTCGCGTGAAACCCCTGTAAACGTAAACACACACACACACACACACAGGTATCTGATGCAGATGTACAGTTAGGACAGGTATCTGACGTGAAACCCCTGTAAACACACACACACACACACACACACACACACACACACAGGTATCTGATGCAGATGTACAGTTAGGACAGGTATCTCGCGTGAAACCCCTGTAAACACACACACACACACAGGTATCTGATGCACATGTACAGTTGGGACAGGTATCTGACGTGAAACCCCTGTAAACACACACACACACACACACACAGGTATCTGATGCAGATGTACAGTTAGGACAGGTATCTGACGTGAAACTCCTGTAAACACACAGGTGTCTGATACACATGTAAATTACAGTTAGGACAGGTATCTCGCGTGAAACCCCTGTAAACACACACACACACACAGGTATCTGATGCAGATGTACAGTTAGGACAGGTATCTGACGTGAAACTCATGTAAACACACACACAGGCATCTGATCCACATGTACAGTTAGGACAGGTATCTGACGTGAAACCCCTGTAAACACACACACACACACACACACACACACACACACACACACACACACACACACAGGTATCTGATGCAGATGTACAGTTAGGACAGGTATCTGACGTGAAACCCCTGTAAACACACACACAGGTATCTGATGCACATGTACAGTTAGGACAAGTAACGTTATCTCACGTGAAACCACTCCTTACATTAGAATCCTTCCACATCTTTTACAAAAACTTTTTACAAAAACAAAATCTTTTACAAAACGTTTGCCTCTTGATCATAATAAACCCTCAAAAAATTACCGAATCCGCTGTTTTGTCCTTTGTCCATGGCTGTTTAACCAGTCTGCTCTTCATCATTAATCAGTTCAGTAATTTGAAAAGCGCGCGGGAAGAAGGCACTATACTCTGCGCATGTGCGGTGACCTGCAAATTATTTTTTTTTGGAAAGGGGTGTGATGGCCACACCCTCGGAAACGCCCTGTGTGCGTCGCGGGCGGGACTGAAACGAGATGGTCCTCACTGCGGAACATGAAATCCATGGGGAGGAGTCGGATCCAGATCCAACTCCTCCCACCTTACATACACCTAAACCTAACCAACTCCGCCCCCTGATCTCTAAACCCACCCCTAATCCCTAAACCCAACCCTAATCCTACCCCTTGGATCGTGATCCGACTCCTCCCCGTGGATCTCATGTTCTGCATTGAGGTGCTACTGGGCTGAAACCCCTGTACTACTTTAGTGAATCCCGAGAAGGCCGAGGTTGCAGAGTGCGAGGGTGCTTCTCAATATCCCTCCTCGTCTCCTCGCTCCTCCGTCCTATGACCCAGAAACCGATCGAGCTCAGCCATCTTGAAAGACATCTCTAATTGCACCGTGAGGAGTCGAGGAATACTGTAGCTACAGAGCATCCGTTTGTGAAATGCCCCAGTTATCTATTGGAGGTTTGGAGATTTCCAATGGCAAATGTAACAATTTTTGGATTAGAAGATTTCTTATTAGGAAGATCAGCTGTCATCCCAAAGCCTTTTTCAAATGGAAATTAAATTATCCTTCTCTTTCTACCATTAATACATGGACTGGCATTAATAGGTTTCTGTTACCTAACAAGTGGAAGGAGCTTCACTTTAAAATTCTACAAAATTACTATCCCTGTAACTCTCTTCTTTCTAAATTTAAGTTGGACGTCTCTTCACACTGCACATTCTGTAATTCTTACCTTGAAACAATACCACATTTGTTTTTTGAATGTGATTATGTAAAGGAGTTTTGGAAAAGAGTAGCCTGGCTTATTTTTTCTGCTTATTACAAACTCTTTACTTTTGAGGTTGTTAATGTGTTGTTTTTGACTTGGGACTCGGGGTCAAAGGAGATGGATGACAGATTAAAGCTGCTTACTTTATGCGGTGAATTTCATCTCCATAAATGTAAAGTAACTGAATCTAAGCCCAACTTTAAACTTTTTTGTGTTGATTTAAAATTATTTGACTCTCTTTGTTTATCAGCTAAAGCTGCTAAAACTACTTTGTTGCTTAAAAAAATATGGTTTCTTTGTAAATCACCTCCTGTATTGATGTGCTTGTTTCGTGATCTTTTTTTGTTTGTTTTTTTGTTTATTGACCGGTCCCTTTTGTACTGCCTCGCTTACGTCGTCTTTGTGCATAATGTTTTTTTTTTTTTTAATTTTATCTATTTTTCTACTTGATGTATCCCCTGTGCTTTGTGTTCAATAGTAGATGCCACTGTAGATGTATATTCTATTTTTGTTTTGTTCTTATTGTTCAATAAAAAATAAAAAAAATATATAAAAAAATATAAAATTACTTCCGGTTTTCCCCATTATGTGTTTGTCTTTTGCTGTAAAATGTCATTACAAGCTTTTGTAAAAGTTGAATAAAAAAAAAAAAAAAAATAAATAAATAAAAAAAAAAAATAAATAAATAAAATTACTTCCGGCACCGGCTGTGGGCGGGACTGTGATGCTCTATTGGGTCAAGCTCAATCCATGACGTCCAGAGAGGTGGAGCTGGACGTCATTTTGCTCTGCAGTGAACTGTTACTAGACCAAAGACTGTAAGGTTATTACTTGCGTTTTAGTGGCATGCACATGCCACTCATCGCTGGCACATGCTGAAAACTGGATGTACCTCCTCTAAACATCATGTCCCATATCCCATGCCAGTTAAAGTTAATTCCGCTACTGGGCTGGCTAAAGCTTCCTGATGTGACAACGTTTATTTGCGTCCTCTACAGTCCATTGCGTTGCAGCTGCTCGTCTTGCAACTTGATGTGTAAAGTTAGTTGTTTTAGCGATTAACTTTTGGGAACTTTGGGATTGCGGTGGCGAGATTGGTGTTGCTTAGAAGTCGAGCATTCATGATTTACCATTGCAGTTAATTCAGGAGTTTTAATTTGACTGTGTAATGTGCATTTATATAGCTTAGTCGTGTCGTGTTTTTGCTTGATTGCTATCGCATCGAGTTCTGAATAAAAAATAAATAGATTCTTCAGAGTACTTCTGTCCATCGTAAAGGTGAAACTGAAAGATGTCTTCTAAGATTCTTCTGACTAATCTACGAAAATCTGCGAGCTTCTACAAAACACTGCATTTTCTGCAGAGACCGACTCCTTTCGTAGCTTCTCAACAAAGCTGGTAAGGCATCATAAAAACATGCATCTTTTATGATTTATCCGGAGGAAGATGTCAATGTGCCAGACTGCTTTTTATAATTTTGGAATTGTTTCTCCATGTTCCTGAAAATTCGAAAATAACCCATACTTCCAATTGATACAGTTCTGTAGTAGTTATGTAATGTTTTCATTAACCCTTTAACTGACACTACAAAGAAATAGCTTACTCGTGGGAAATATTATTTATCTAAAACAAAATAATTCTTCTCTCCTGATTCTTCGACAACCCCCACCTTAAACCACCCTCAAGGGTCTCACATTCACAGACTTGTGTTAACTTGTTTAGCAAGTTGGCGTGTTCTACTCAATAGTTTTTGAATGCCTTTCCTCCTCGGCTCATTTGCCGCTTAGTAGAGGCTCTGAAATTGATGTTCTAAATAGATGGTCAGTAGGTTTATTTCTTTATATAAACCTATTTCTTTATATAAATATATTTAGCAAGGATGCTTTAAATGATCAAAAGTGACAATAGACATTAATAATGATTTTTTATTGAAGCTTTTATTGCGTTTGATTAATGTCAGTGTTGCATTTGGAGAGGCAGGGTGACAACTTAGATGTTTTTTAGGCTATATTTTTGGAGGGAAAAGCAATGTTCGCATTGGTAGTTGCACTGGCTTTAGCGGATCTAACTTAACTTTTCCATGTCATTCATCTGATGATGGACGTCTCATGATATTTATTTTAGCACAACTGGGATGTAGGTTATTGATTCCCGTGATCTTGCTTATAAATTCCGATTCAGCCATTAGCCTACCGTGATCACGCAAAGACCCGTGGCGGTGGCCCGTTCAGGATAACAATCACGACAACCAACGTAAAATATAAATAATTATGCTGTGCATGTACAAATGAATGATTTAGGAGGGATATAGACTGTTCCCATGACGTAGCAATGACCATATTTACAGTAATGTTCAGTAAACGTTAAAGGGTTAGTTCACCCAAAAATGAAAATTCTGTCAGTAGGCTTGTTTGAGATGCGCCTCGCCTGCATTGTACTAGTCGAGAGTAGGCGGCTGCAGTTAGAGGAGGAGTGAAAAAAGCGCATTCAAGCCGGACAAATCTCGGTTCTCGCAGTGAATCAGACACCTGTGAGATCAAAGTCTGATATCGCGGGATTCACGAGATGGTCCTCACTGCGGAACATGAAATCCATGGGGAGGAGTCGGATCCAGATCCAACTCCTCCCACCTTACATACACCTAAACCTAACCAACTCCGCCCCCTGATCCCTAAACCCACCCCTAATCCCTAAACCCAACCCTACTTACCCATCTCCACCCCTTGGATCGTGATCCGACTCCTCCCCGTGGATCTCATGTTCTGCATTGAGGTGCTACTGGGATTCACGGGATTCACGCTCGTGCACGTGTTGCTAATAAACTGGATGTGATTTAAGTTCTGTTGCTTTTATATGAAAATAAATATAATGAACAAGACACCCAAAGTACTTGTTATTTAATTAGGCTACATTCCAAATATGTGTTTATCAATCATTTTTTATTTAATACAGATGTGTTTTTATATTTTTTTATTTAGTTTATACACATAGCCTAAAACATGATATCAGTTTTAAAATCAAACATTTTAAAAGAGAACAATTCATCACTGTTGTTTTTTTATTATGTATTTTATTTTTTATTAGAATGCAAGTTACAAACATACAAGCACTACAATTTGTGAAACAAATATTATACAGCGACAAATAAATAAACATCAGAATAAAATGAATAATAAAAAAATCAAAATAAATCAAAATAAGTTTAGTTTAAATAGACAGACTTACTAACTTCATCATCTGAGAGAAATTTTCTTAATTTTCACTTTAAAATTTTAGAGTATATTTGAGTTACTGACATAGCTTTCTCAATAACCCGTTTAAGAGACTCACAATATATCAGTTTCAATTTGAAAAAAAAAAATAATAATAAAACATGGCCTTTATTTGGAGAATTTAGCTTTATGAATATGGAATTTACCTACATCACTGTTGTTTAAACCAATGAGCATTAAGCAGTGTCGTCAGCAAGTCGTTTCCCATCATGCTTTTGATCAGCGCAGTCGGTGAGAACTGCGCGCGACTGCAGAATCCGACCCTTCCGCCTTGCGCTCGCGAGAGTTTTTTTGACATACGTCGGCATGACATCAGAGCCAGGCGGACCGTTCTCGGACACATTTCTAACCGGCATGCATCTCGCGCTGATCACCGGTGATCGATTCTGCGCAGATTTTGCTCATCTCAAACAAGCCTATTTACTCATCCTCATGTTGTTCCAACCCCGTAAGACCTTCGTTCATCTTCGGAACACAAATTAAGATATTTAAGATATTAAGATCGCTCCTGCATACAGTCCATAGGCTTCTTGAGGGACTGGCTCTTGCTGTCCCCGAAAAGTCATTAAAGACATCGTTAAAATAGTCCAAGTGACTACAGGGGCTCAATCTGTTTATCAAACGACGAGAACACTTTTGTGCGCAAAAAAACAACAAAAATAACGACTTTATTTCAACTATTCACTTCCTTCTCCATGAGCCTGTAAGTCAGTTAACGTAGTGTGATTGCGTAGAGCTACGTCACACGTAGGCTCACTATTGGCCGACGCTGGTCATGTGTGTGTGTGATGCGTGTGACGTACAATAACAGAAGCTTACGCTATTAAACTAGTAACCTGATTCGCGCAGGGGGAGAAATAACGAATAGTTGAAATAAAGTCGTTATTTTTGTTGTTTTTTTGCGCACAAAAGTGTTCTCGTCGTTTGATAAACTTAAGATTGAGCCCCTGTAGTCACTTGGACTATTTTAACGATGTCTTTAATGACTTTTCGAGGACAGCAAGAGCCAGTCCCTCAAGAAGCCTATGGACTGTATGCAGGAGCGATCTTAATATCTTAATTTGTGTTCCGAAGATGAACGAAGGTCTTACGGGTTTGGAACAACATGAGGGTGAGTAAATACTGACAGAATTTTCATTTTTGGGTGAACTAACCCTTTAACTGTTAGGTATCTTTTCTATTTTGAATGTACTTCATTTTGTATAGTGCTATGGACCATTTAATATCTATGTCCTGAATAAAGATATGATGATGATGATGATGATGAGTAAATGTTCCTAAATATGATCCATAACTGTTGGGATTCAATTCAGTGGCTATAATGTATCCCTTCATCCTACCCTCATAGACTAAAGTTAAACCATTCATCAGAAAACACACAAATACATTTAATACAAGGTACTATGTATCCCCCCCCCCACACACACATATATATATATATATATATATATATATATATATATTATATATATGCCTATATACATTAGCTACACAAACACATGCATAACCCTAAACAATTTAAATAAATCAATTGTGTGTGTACGTATATCTAATATTATATTTTATATGATGTTAAAAAAAATATTATATACATCAGGTAACCATAAGTTAGCTAACAACGTTAGTGAAGTGTTGGTCACGTAAGCTATCGCTGCAATTAACCTATTATCTTCCAATAAACATTTACTAGATCTGGCTACATAACATATAACTACAGACTAGATTCACGAGAGGTCGGCTGATGTGTGCAAAAGTAAAAAAAAATACAGTAATTTCATTAATTTACCAGCGAGCGTACTTCGGAAGCACTGAAAATGAACGGGGTTCAATGCTGGAACTATCAGTGGTTGGAACTAATGGGCGGGTCCATGACACGCGTTACTTCCGCATGGGTCAAGCTCAATCCATGACGTTCAGAGAGGTGGAGCTGGACGTCATTTTGCTCTGCAGTGAACTGTTACTAGACCATAGACTTAACTTGCGTTTTAGTGGCATGCACATGGCACTCTCCGCTGGCACATGCAAATGAAAACCGGATGTACCTCCTCTAAACATCATGTGTCAAAGCCTGTGCATAAAATCCCATGCCAGTTTAAGTTAATTCCGCTACTGGGCTGGCTAAAGCTTCCTGATGTGACAACGTTTATTTGCGTCCTCTACAGTTCATTGCGTTGCAGCTGCTTGTCTTGCAACTTGATGTGTAAAGTTAGTTGTTTTAGCGATTAACTTTTGGGAACTTTGGGATTGCGGTGGCGAGATTGGTGTTGTTTAGAAGTCGAGCATTCATGATTTATCATTGCAGTTAATTCAGGAGTTTTAATTTGACTGTTTTGTGCATTTATATAACTTATAGTCGTGTCGTGTTTTTGCTTGATTGCTATCGTATCGAGTTCTGAATAAAAAATAAATAGATTCTTCAGAGTACTTCTGTCCATCGTAAAGGTGAAACTGAAAGATGTCTTCTAAGATTCTTCTGACTAATCTACGAAAATCTGCGAGCTTCTACAAAACACTGCATTTTCTGCAGAGACCCTGGACTCCTTTCGTAGCTTCTCAACAAAGCTGGTAAGGCATCATAAAAACATGCATCTTTTATGATTTATCCGGAGGAAGATGTCAATGTGCCAGACTGCTTTTTATAATTTTGGAACGTGTCTCATGTTCTTGAAAATTCGAAAATAACCCATACTTCCAATTGATACAGTTCTGTAGTAGTTATGTAATGTTTTCATTAACCCTTTAACTGACACTACAAAGAAATAGCTTACTCGTGGGAAATATTATTTATCTAAAAAAAAAAAAAAAATTCTTCTCTCCTGACTGAATAACATATTCTTCGACAACCCCCACCCGCATCCTCAAGGGTCTCACATTCACAGACTACAACAGGCTGTTTTAGCAACAAGTTAACAAGTTAACCAGTATCATGATATGTATTGAATCGTGCCGTGAGGGCATCGTTACATCCTATATATATATTGCTGGCTGATGTATATTGATGGTACAAGGTTTGCTGCTCAAAGTTTGCTGGTCAACATAGAATACATCGCCCCTGCTCACCCCCTCTCACCTGACATAATCAGTGAACAGGTGACTAATATTCACATTCACATGTAATCACGTGACCCGCCACCAGGATCCGGTGACAATAAAAAACAAAACAAAACCATTAACTCTTTCATGTCCACACCAGACTATTTTATATATAGTAGGAATCCGCTGTATATGCTAATTTCATCTGTGATCCTGTACCTTCAAATGACAGTGTCGTAACACACCAAGAAGACGCCAACGAACTAGCGCTGATGAAAACCAACTGTGTTGTCGCCTCTCGTCCCCTCTCGTCGAGGTAAAAAGGCAAGCTGCACTTGAACACACCCGAGAGAACTACAGGCGACCGTCAGAATGTGCGTTCTGCGCCTGCGTATAATGAGCCAACTGTCTATTTCTGCAGATATATTACTCTATATTCGTCATTCAAAAAGGAAAGCCGACGCTGCGGCTGCAGATACACATAATGTAAACAAAGCAGGGTGCGCGTACATTTTTGAATATCAATCCTGTTAAACACTTTCTTTAGTCCACTTCACCCATGTTATATTGAAGTATTCGCCAAGTAACACTCAGGTAAGAAGACGTAACATAAGATCAGCCTTCTATCGTTACCATTTTGACTACTTTGCTTGCTGTTTTGCTTTTATTCTCGTGCACTGACTCTTTCACTAAGCTGATCAGCCAATCAGAGTTCTCTCTTTCCCCAACGGCCCGACGTCGATTTAACATGTTGAATCGGGCGAAATAAAGCCGACAAGGACTATTAGCTATTAGCCAACGGCACGTAACCGTGCGTATCACACCGAGGAAACTTAGTTGGCCGACGCACAAAATCTGCCAGACGGCCGACCGTCGGCTTGGTGTGTTCCGGGCTTTAAACAGACTAAAAAAGCATTTACAAAGACCATCTTCTTGGTTCTCTAAAGTGAGAAATAATGCAGCAGCTGACATCCATTATTTTACTTTTCCTTACATAAAAAGTTTTTTAGGTTCTGCTCTCCCTTCAGGATTAACTTCACCAGACCAAAAGACAAACTAAAAGTAGTTGCAGTTTACAAACCCAATCCCCCCCCCCCACACACACACACCGTTTTTGTATGTATTTGGTTCACGTTCAGATGTCTCTTTGCATCTCTTATAAACACACACTCTCCCCTCTTTTTTTAGTGCCATTCATGTGGATAACCCACCCAGCACCCCAACCCTGACAACCAGTTATGCCCATGGCATCTCCTCCCATCCGCTGCTCTCTAGTACTGTGGACCAGTGTCTTCGAGCCACAGTGGAGCGCTACCCTGACCGGGAAGCTTTGGTTTTTGTGCAGGATGGAATACGCAAGACTTTTGCTCAGTTCTACCAAGACGTGAGTGGTTTTGCTTCTGGTTTTTCTACAGAGGAATGGTTAGAAAATTGATGCTAAGTCGCCTAAGACCCCTCAGTCGTAGGAGAGAGGAAAACCACAAGCCGCCACTGTCAAAAGTGCAGTGTGTGGAATGAGGGATCTAGGCCAAAACCATATATAAGGTTTCCTCTGTTGTGGACACTATATTTTAGCAAATTTATCATTTTTTAAGTCTGTATGTCCTGTAAAGAGCAAATTGAGGGCTTTGCAGAGATACCAAATGTTTAGAGTTTGAACTATGACAACCCCCTCTCCTTGGTCTTTAAAAATTACTGAATGAAACAGGGGATTTCTTTCTAACATGACCTCTCAGAGGACACCAGGACTAATGTCATGGAATATCAGGCATGTCGGAGACAACAAACGAATATCAATATTCTTATTAAATGAGTGATTCTTTTGCAATTATTACATGTTGCCCCAAGAACAGATTAATATGCAAGTTATGCAAATGTGTACATGCATATACCTTAAAATGGCATATCAAATCATTCTGGCATATCTTTCATAACAGTTGAAAAAGTTGAAATTACGTTTGGATTAAAAAAAAATTGATTGGTGAATGAAAAAAAAAACGAAAATATTGTTTTTATGCCTATTCATGGTGTTTCAAGTCTTTTAATTTTGGTAATAAATAGGTCCTGGTGTCCTCTACAGAGAATATAGTACTGTATAATATTAGGATAAAATACCTTTTTTTTCAAAAATGTCTTTATTCAATTTGTTTCTTATGCTCCAAACAATGTAATGACCTAAACATCATTTAAAGGGATCCCTGTAGTCAAGGATGGCCATTAAAATTCATCTTTACACCCTTGCTTCAATCGGTATATGCAGAAACATGAATATGCAAATTAGCCCCGCCTTCACTCACTCACACCAGCTCAGAGATCCACTTGCTCAGCTCTACTCTCGTAAACGCACCACAATGGTATCTCTCTTTACAACATCGGACACATGATATGATTAGCCTTTTGCTTTACTCCGTTATTAAACGGCTAATAATGTGTAAATGTTTCACAAACCATGTTACCCTTCGCCATGTCAGTCTGCCTTCTAAAACTAAGTATCCTTAGAAAATTATTTAACATTATAGAACGTCAGTTGAGAAAAGCAAATAGTTAATCATTACATCGTAATTCACCTGCTACATTGCTAAATGTACCCGGTTTTTCATATCAACAAAAAATATACCGGGATAACCAGCAGTTAACGATATGCTAAAGCCCGCCGGCACGTTGATGTAATTGGTTACAAGGTAGTTTGTAACGTCAGAAACACCAGTGATTTCAAACCACGTTTTTGACGTTCACAGCAGTTTTAAGGAGAATATAGACAGCAAAGGTGTCGACTTATGAATTTGCACATTTTTTAATATTTGTATAAAATTGCACACGCATATTAAAAATGCCACATAGACCTATAAACAACATTGAATACTTGATTTTCACCATAGGGGGTATTTAAATACAGTGTTATTATTCAAATCGGTTTTGTGGTTATTCTGTGAATGTAAACTGTGAATCACAAAGAAAACACATTAACTCACCATCGAGGTGATTATTAATACATATTCCACAATGAACACAATATTATTCTTCTAAATGGACTGATATGCGCTATCTGGCACAGATAGGTGCTTCAGGTGTGGCTGCTGTCTTCCATAATGAGAGCAGGAGTGGGGTAAAGTCTATCAATATGACAAAGTTAAACATTTACTGAAAAGCAATAACATATCACAAACCAGAAACGTTTTGCACAAAGTGGTGCCATTGGTCTTAACACACATATTCAATGTGAAATATCCTTTTTTTTAGTGCAGTATTTTTTTTTAATTCATCAAGAACTCATTTGCATATTACTTCATGGTGAACCACAAAAGTGTTTATTTTAAACCAGAATGGCTATTTCTGTTCTTGGTAAAATTTTCAGGAGACTATTACTGTGCAACTCTTTTAGTTTATTTTTAGCTAAAAACACTTAGTTCTTTCAAAATATATGTGCTCATTCATGTATATTTACTTCATTCAAGTAATAAAGTATTGTCATGAGTGTATAACATGCCATTGAAAATACATACGGGTAAGGGGTTCTAATGTCAGTCGCCATGTTGCCCCTCCATCAGTACATTAGCCAAAGAGGGACATCCCCGTTAATTCAAGCTTCGCCTTTCGCGTTTACGTTTGAGTTAACACTCATGGACGAGGTCGAACTGGAAGCCATGTTAATCTTGGACTACATTGGCCACCGTAGGAGTTAAAACAAAATCGGAATTGAGAGGAACAGAAACTAATATTCACTGGATGATCATTTACCTTTTCACTGCTAGATGGGGGTAAAAATCACACAGTGTAGCTTTAAGTACTGACCTCACATTGTGCTGAAGAAAGATAGAAAAAAAGAAAAAAAAGAAGAAGAAACGCACACTGACTTATAAATGGGACATCAGTACATTACTGAGTTCTGGGTCTCAGATGTTTCTCACTGATCCCTCACCAGAACTAATCCAGCCACAGAAAATGAAGCCCTTTTAACAAACCAGACCAAACCATTTTTATGATTACAGGGGTCTCACGGCGTTGATCAACACGCTGAAAAGCAATTATGCGTGTTGATAGCACACCAAAAATGGAAATACGAATTGGCATGTCATACACATAGATCCACCATTTCATGAGATCAGTCTGTCATAAAATGGACTTCAATGGACTCCAACCGTTTGAGAGTTTCAGTGCAGCTTCCAAAGGGCTTTAAACAACACCAGACGATGAATAAGGGTCTTGTCTAGCGAAATGATCGGCCAGTTAAAAAATAAATAAAAAGGTTGAAGTTGTATAAGCACAAATGTTCCAGGATGCTCCAAAGATGCTCCCCATAATTTTTCAAATCAATTCATTAATTTTGTTAATGCAATATTTACAGAATATTATGCATTGCCAACGGTCTGGTTTTATTGATTGTATAAAGTGCAAATCTGCAAGAGTTGGGGTGCCAGCTTGTCACATAAAATGTAACTCGTGTAATGAGCCTTTAACCATAAACTTGATTCCCTCGATTCTCTTTTATGTGATGTAGTATTAAATTATTGATCTATTCCTAATCTAATAAACATTTATGTAAACCCACCTTACATTTTAATTTGTTTTAGGGCCAGTGTAAAACTGTGGTAGTATTTTGATTGCAGGTGGAACAGACTGCTGCAGGTCTACTGGCTGTTGGGCTGAAAAGGGGTGATCGCTTGGGGATCTGGGGACCAAACATCTATGAATGGATACTGATGCAGTTTGCCACAGCTAAAGCAGGGATCATTTTGGTGAGTGTTTTTGTTGAGTCTTGTAATTTGGTTTATCCTAGGATTAGTCAATGGCTGGTCTCTCGTCAAGTTTATTGGGATTTTACAGGTTTCAGTGAACCCGGCTTATCAACTGCAAGAGGTAGAATTTGCACTCAGAAAGGTAAGTTAATGTTTATACATGCAAAAAAAGAAAAGTGGAATGTCCCTATCTATAGGACTGTTTAAGATTTATTTTTACTCAAACAAGTTTTTTATTCTTGGAAACCTGTTTTTATTCTTTTATTCTTGGAAACCAGAGCTTTATATGGAAGTAAGTCTAAAAGTAAATAGTCTCACTTTTCAAATGTATAACTCAAAAATTGAGAAATAAAGTTGCCATTACAATTATTTTTTTTTTAAGTATGCTAAGTCACAATTCTGAAAAAATAAAGTGGCCATTGAGAGATGTACAGTCACATCATGAGATATAAGGTCCTAATTATGAGAAATACAAGGACATTTACCCTTTTTTAGACAGAAACAAGCTTAGTTTTATTCTCAACTACATTTGCACATTATTAATGGCTGAATGCTTCTTTTAGGTACAGTGCAATGCAATAGTTTGTCCGACTCAATTCAAGACCCAAAAGTACTCTGACATGTTAAGGCAGCTTTGTCCAGAGATGGAGACCGCTTCACCTGGAGGAATCAAGAGTTCAAGGTACAAGTGGTGTAATAAATGGAAGATATACATAATCATTATTAAGGGCCAGAGGCTGACTGAGTTACTTTGTTGTTTTTGAGAAACATGTTTTTTTCTTCTTCTTCAGACTACCAGACCTACACACTGTGATCGTGACTGACAGTCAGGTGCCAGGAACTTTCCACTTAAAAGATCTGATGCAGGCAGGAAGCAGCCAACATCATCAGCAACTACAAGACCTGCAGAAGAAACTTGTTTGTGATGACCCCATAAACATTCAGTTTACATCGGTATAATTTAAATTTATATATATCTCTATTGAAGCTGCAGTGTGTAACTTCTGTCACTTGCATCACCCAACATTATAGAAAAAAAATATTATTTTCAGACAGATTACCTCAAACACATTATTGGTAGGTCAAACTCCTAGACATGCCCCAAACGCACAGCATTGATCGACCTAATTTTGCAGTGTTAGGGCAAGAGAAACAGTGCAATGTTTAAACCATAGAGTTTACATGTTTCAGATAAATTATCCTAGAAATGACCTATTTACTGTTGTCTTACTGCATAAAAAGCAAGCATATTATGACATTTAAAAAATGATACACTTTAGCTTTAAGTCTTAGCCCAGTGAAGTCAAATGTATCAAAATAATTAGATTTTTTTCGTTTTGATTCTCAGGGAACAACTGGAAAGCCCAAAGGAGCCACTCTGTCTCATCACAACATTGTGAACAATGCTTTTTTCATCGGCATGCGCATAGGCTTCAACTGGAGGGTAGGTGCTTGTCAGTGTTTGTTTCTATAAATGTAGGTTCTGTGTCTGGAAAATAGATCTTTAGATGATGTATATTGCAAAAATACAGTTCATTGTTTAGCATACTGGTATTACAATACAGAACAGAAAATATTATTTGTTTAAATGAATCTCCATAAATCTTCATTCATAGCTCATACAGTATGGGTAATTTTTGACCTTAATCTACTTGCAGAAAAACGTGCGAATTTGCTTGCCGGTGCCCCTGTATCATTGTTTTGGATCAGTGGGTGGTGGTATGGTCATGGCTGTTCATGGTTCCACAGTGGTTTTCCCATCTACTGGTTATGATGGACATGCCAACCTGGTGGCGATAGAGAAAGAGAAGTATGGAGTCATGAATTCTCTTTTAATTAATCCTCAGATGCATGAGTTGAAACTTTCTTTGTGAAATTTTTAACCTCAAAAGAAGAATTGATGTGTTAGAGATTTGTGCATCTGCCCTTTGTATTAGAATATAATTCTAAACCTTCCAGAGATCTCACTTTCTCTTTAGCCATATTGAATTTATGTTGTCATAAATAAAAGACACAGGGACAGATAAAGAGGACAGTCATGAAGAATTTGGGTCAAAGTTCATGTGTACACTATGCATATCTGGAATAACAGATCTGAGCTGTATTTATTTGATTCAATTGACAGAAAATGTACTGTTTACACAGGTGTACGTTTGTCTACGGCACCCCCACTATGTTTATTGACATGCTGAGTCAGCCCGACCTGGCCCAGATTGATTTGTCATCAGTTGAGGGTGGTGAGTCAATCAAACTTTTTTAAATCTCAAAATCTACTGCTAAATGGAGGTTGTGATAGATTACATTAATATTATCAACATTTCTGTGCAATCAAGCAGTACATCCTCCACTTTCATCAGGGTTCTGCTAAAATCCTATGTTTTGTTTATGTCAGGCATTGCTGCTGGTTCACCTTGTCCTCCTGAGGTCGTCCGTAAGGTCCTCAATGTCATGGGTATTAAGGAAATGTTGGTGAGTAGTTAATGGGATTGTTCATTCTCGGTTAAAAAACAAACTGATAATAATTGTACAGTCGTGGTCAGAATTATTGGCACCCTTGGTAAATTTGATCAAAGAAGGCTGTGAAAATAAATCTGCATTGTTTATCCTTTTGATCTTTCCTTCAGAAAAATCACAAAAATCTAACCTTTCATTGAAGTGGCAGAAATCACCTGTGAAATGATTTTCTCCATTGCCAAACACATTGGCCACAATCAATTCTAATGTGCAGAAAAATATTGTTGAGCTTCACAAATTAGAAAGTAATTGTAAGAAAATAGCCAAAGCATTGAACATTCCCATTTCCCCCATCTGGACAATAAATAAAAAGTTCCGATCAACGGGAAATGTCACAAATCTGCATGGAAGAGGACATGTGTCTATATTGTCTTAAAGGCATAGTGCACCCTAAAATGAAAATTCTGTCATTAATTACTCGCCCTCATGTTGTTTCAAAACCATAAGACCGTTCATCTTTGGAACAAAAATGAAGACTTTTTTTCATGAAATCTGAGAGCTTTCTGTCCCTCCATTGACTGCCACGCAACTGAGACTTTGACACTTGACCAAAAGTCCATAACAAGATTGTAAAACCTAATCCATATGAATTGAGCTGTTTAGTCCAAAAACAGACTCAATCACTTTATATGATGAACAGATTCATTGAATTTAGGCTTTTATTTAAATATAAAAAAATCATCAACGCACACATCAGTTGTGGTAAACTGAAGCTCAAGAATGTTCATTTGATGTGTGAGAATCAATGAGGTTGATTTATTTATTTATTTTTTTATTTTTTTAATGAAAAGTCAAAATCATTTAAAATGCAGATTTATTTTTATTGGCTTCTTGTTCATATTTACCAAGGATGCCAATGATTCTGACCAGGATTGTACAGTATGTATACTACATGTCAGTATCACTAGGGGGAGACAGATTTTCATATTAATAGCTTAACTGCAATTTTGATATTTTCTTTCAACCTCTCTGAAAAATCTGATGATAATCATGAATGGTATTAACGCATTAAAAAATAATCCCTATTCCCCTATCCCCAATAATCCCTTGTCTGTATTTAAGTTTTTGTATACACTGAAACTGAAATAAAGTACATCAGCTTTCACTTCCAAGAAAATAAACTAAAATATTCCCCTTATATTTAAGTGATGTACACTAATGTTCAAAAGTTTAGGGTTGGATTTATTTTTTTTTTTTAATTCATATTTTCTTGCCGTGGCTGCTTACCTTTGATCAAAAATACAGTAAAACAATTCCGTTTCTAATTATTATTCGTTTTGAATACAGATGTGCTGCCTAATATTTCTGTGGGAATCTGGGAACCATGACACATTCTCTGATACAGGATGCTTTGATCCAAAAGAACAATATTTATAACTCTCTTCATTTTTTAAAAGAATTGTTAGGGAGATTTCAGCAGAAGAATAATTCAAACTGTATTTCGTTCTCTGGGCTGCTTTCTTTCTTTCATACACTCAAACTTAATAATAATAATAATAATAATAAAAAACGAAACAAATAATCCATGTGATTTGCTCCTAAGTCTTAATAGCTTTGTGTGAGGAACAAACTAAAATGAAAGAAGATTCCCTGAAAATATTTCACTTTTTGAAACAAGAGCAGTTTAGACATTTTATTTTTCACAAAAGAAAATAGTCATACAGGTTTTAAGAGCAATGAAGGTGTAGTAGATGATTACCATTTTCATTTCTGGGTGAACTATTCCGTTAAGAAATGAGTATGGAGGTAACGGTACTACTGTTTTTTTTTAAGCACACACTGCACAATCTTAGTCCATCCACTTGAAATTCATAAAGTTGTTATTGCTAGTGCTTTATATATCTTTTATTGAACATGAGTACATCACAGTAACAAACTGACACCATTACAAACGGATACCATTAGACTGGAGAGCTTCCATTTGTCTCAATGTTTTAATACAAAAAAAAATATACCTCACCTTACCTTACTAAAAGTTACCTGCTGTTCCTAAATCCTTCTCTTCTGGCACCATCATCATCATTTCTTGATTTTGCATCTTTATCTTTAATGGCTATCTTTAATAGCATCTTTAATGGCTAATCTTTAATAGCATCTTTAATGGCTAATCTTTGGCAACCAATCCTGACCACTCTGTCTAGATTCTATTTTGTGATAATGTCAAGGGGTTTTCAAACATTTTGGAGCCAGAAACCCCTTACAGGGGGGGAAAAAAATCAAGGACCCCTCTCATATTTATAGCAGTGATTGAGCACAAAGTTAATGTGTGAGACAAATGGTTTCCACCCATTGTCCTATGCAGGAATTTCTCAATAGCCTACTGAGGTCCCAAAAGAGATCTTGCTAAAACAATATGTTTAATAGGTGTGTGTGTGTGTTGTTAAATTGAGCTTATATCCACTGTAATTAGCTAAAACACATACAGTATATCTGTGTTAAATATGAATCCATAATGTTAATCTCATGGGCACAGGATGCTTCTCTTGACCTGTAGCTATTTCCTTTACCAAAGCTGAGCTTTAAATGATACTTTGCAAACTAATTGTTTCAGTCGTTTGTTTAAAACTTCTATCTAAAACAGCTGTTTAGTTTAGGTATTTAGGCCTACATCTTATTTCGCAATTTATGCCGCAACCTACTCTGAATTCATCTCCGACACAAACATTTTGACATTGACGAGCTGTTGTTGTTAGTCTGTTGAAGCAGCTCAGACGAGAAGGTCAGATATCATCGCGATGTACAATATCCTTGCTGCAACAAATTAAGTTAATACTTGGCAATTATTTCACAACTTTCATTATATACTTCAGGGACCTCAATTGTGGGTGCGGTCCTGTTCCTATGCACTTTTATTTTGATAATAATAATCAAGCTTCTAATATCAAATCCAGCAGTGCTAGAACTGACATACTGTGCACGCACACGAGACTACTTGGAATTTTTTTCTTCGCATTGAAAACAAAGGACTACTCTTAATTATGGTCATATAGATAAGACAAGAGTACATCATTCAAAACGGTAAAGTGTCCATTTTTTATTTGTGTATAGACTACATTATAAATGACTAGAAAAAATGGGTCAAACACAGTATTTGTATGGTGTTCCTAATAATAGGAGTCCACGTTTTCCTCGTCTGTTGTGTTAGACGTTGGTCAGAGATTTGAAGAAGAGGTCAGGTCATGTCACATCTTGAATATGTGTCAGTTTTAGTCATGGTCAAGATCGGTTTGTCTTGTTTGCAAAGCTTCTCTTACAAGACGTTGTGAGATGCATAAAGCTAAGGAGGATCTCACAATGAGGAAGCGGGATCCTCAGGAAGAGCTCTGCTTTGATTATAACACTGTGGTGGTTATATAATATTAAGTGCTTCTACCATGAGAATGGGAGTATGACTTAAAATATCATAAAATGAGAATCTGTAGAGTAGATAAAGTTCATTCTGCAAGAATGCCTGCAAAGCATCTTTCTACATTTTTATGCTGAAAAATGTAACATACAATGTGCACATTTATAATAGTCCCTCTAAAAAAAAGACTGATTTTATTTTTGATGTAGATGTAATTGGAATTATAGGTTTTGTCATTGAAGAATATTTCAAACTTACCTCAAACCTAGATTAAGTCTATTGTCCTTCAGCAAGGCACTGCTGGGATTTTAAATAAATGCTAAGCAATGCAATGTCAATCCATTCTACCAATTCTCATTTTATGGAGAAGAGTGTGCTCCGTTCTATGGTGTGGAAAAAAAAAACTAGTCCTGTGATGATGGATTTACCGCCAGGTTGTTTGAATTAAAAATAGACATTACCATAACAGTGAATACTAAAGGCACATTTCATATTTGTGAAAATTTCACTTTGCAGAGGTACCCAGCTGCTCCTTCAGGGTGTTTTGTCAATGTCTGTGAACACATGTATGCTATTCATGTTGTTTAGTATGAAGCGAGTCAGCGCATTTATGTCACACAAAAAAAAGAGTGAAAGAGGAAATGGACAGTCCCAATGTCGCAGTCTGCATTGCTTTCCTTTTCTGCACATTGAAGTCCTGACACCTGGACAGGCCCTGTCCTCCTGAGGGAACATAAAAATAAGTTTGCCAAGCTTAGTTTTGGACATCTAATGTTCTGCACATAGTGCCAAAGCCAAAATGGAAAAGTAAAAACAAACTCTAAAGAACAAAAAGACCAGAAAGAGCAGGAAGGATCGATTCGAAGGACGTAACGGACAATATTTTACCACAAGGCAGTGGCCCAAACCCATATCCTGACCAGACGATATTTTACCACAAGGTAGTGGCCCAAACCCATATCCTGACCACAATTATAGTATTACCAGTAACTCTTTTATGTTGGAGGAGGTAAAAACGCATACGATTAGCATTAGCCTCTTGATTCTCTTGTTTAAAAATGCGACTTTAATTTCTCACAGAATTTACTGGAAGTCAATGCTTTAGAATGAAGTGATTATATTATATTATGTAAATGCAATATAATCACACTTATGGCGAAGGTGCATAACAGGTACTTGGGACCAGGCTTTTCCTGTCAAAGGCCTTTCAAAACTTTGCTTAAATGATTTCATAACCAATTAGCGTTGTTTATCACACCCGCAGTGGCCTCTCTGGCCATTTAAACAGAATCTCATGAGTATCTCCTGATGAAAGAGTCTTTTATAGAGATCATTGGAGAGCAGTGGTGTCTTGCTATTTGCACCACAGAGAACCCTTGAGACTAGTTAGTTACTCTGTTTTTTCTTCATCATTTATTTACATTTGCAAATCATGTGGAAAGAGGCTAGCTGTCATACTGAAGTCTGTGATTAATGTCTCATTTTTATGAGCCTTAATCCTGTGGTCTCATTTACAAGACCTCTGTGGACCACATAATACTTTGGGTCTGGATATTAGACCTCAGTTTAGGCTGTGGGTCTCAAACTTGGAGGATTTGGTTTTGGCTATGGTGTAAAGCAGTCTTGGATTAACTGTTTGGAATTTGCGTGTTCAGTTATAAGGATTACTTCACAGGCTTCTTATTTTGTTATTTGGCTGTTGGTCTCAGCACTCTTGCAAATACTTCTAAATATTTAAATTTACAATATTTTATAAACCATATTATACACTGCCGAGCCGGAAAAAAAAATGGTGTTTGGATTCTCATAGGCAAATGCTTAATGTTGCAGTGACTATGTTTGGACTATGGACAATAGTCACTATGTTTGTTGCAGTGACTATGTAGCCATGTAGGAAGCCACATCATGGCCATATTACAGGATGACAATGTCAAGATTCAAAAGGCTCAAAATGGTTTGGTGGGAGCATGAAGACTAATTTTCACACATAAATTGGCACTTCTTAGTCCAGACCTTAAATTCATTGAATGTCTTTGGGATGTGCTGGACGAGACTTGACAGAGTGCTTGATTTATGCATTGCCAATACAAGATCTTGATCAAATATTGATGCACCCCTTGATGGAAATAAAATCACAACATTTATTTCCATCAACAGGTGCATCATTTCCAGCATGAGTCAAGCATTCTGTAAAATCTACTTCAGCACATCCCAAAGACTTTCAATGAATTTAAGGTCTGGACTCAGAGGTGATTTTTGTTAATGCAATGTAATTTCAATTGGTGTGTTATGAAGTTGTGTGAGTGGAATTAACAGGGCTGCTCACCATCTCAGATTCGTGGTCCCTTCCTGGTCCTCTTTGCTTTGCAGCGGGTGAAAGCAGTGCTCTCTCTTATTTGCTTTCCTTTCTGGTTTCCAGGAGAAGCACAAACTGCATCAGGGCGATTGGGGCTAGTGTCCATCCATCTGCACAAGAAAATCCAAGCATTTAAAGCAAACCTATAGCACTCAAAGTTATTCAAATCTTATTAAATATTAGAAAGACAAACATTTTTCCCCTTTAGAATAACATGCGTTAATGAATTGTTCACAATATTACCAAAAGGATGTATTTAGAAAGCGATTTCATGTTGACTTTCAATGAAGCCATGAAGTAAAAAATGGAAGGCATAGTTTATTTTTAACCTTAAATAGTTTTTTTTAAAGTGATGTTCTGGGTTTTTCTCTTACTTTTTGAGATTTGCTAATTGGCAGGTGCAGCTCCAGGGGTTGTTAAACAGAGTGAGGTTCTGGAGAGTGCTAAACTCAAGGCTGTTCGGCAGCGATTTCAGCTTGTTGTTCTCAAGATGCAGAGACTTGAGAGCAGTCACTCCCTCAAAGGCAGCATTGGAGAACTTGATGGGTAGAAAGGACAGATAGACAGTATATACAGATGATAACATGTTACAACTCACTGCTTTGCTTCCGCATTTAAAATATCCTAGCAATTAGCATTCAAAGTCACTCTTAATATCTGAAGGAGACTTGTGGATGCTAGACTGAGGGCTCTTTTTCCACATGAAAGGCCCCTCTCATGCCGTCCTCTGTGCCAGAGCTTATGTAAACCTGTCCACACTCTCCTTCCAGCCCTCCATCAAACTTCATAAGCGTATGCAAGGCTGCTAAAAACTTCACCAAGGTGTTAGACGTACTGGTCCGCTTGGTGTCTGCTTTATAGGAAAACGACGGTCGAGAAGCTGAGACAGTGTACACACAGTGTCTGTGGGTGTGTTATGCAAGCTTAGAAAAGATGCACTTATTGAAAGGACGTTTTGGAAATTTCCACTCAGAAGGCAAGAGATGTGGAGAGTTTGGTAATTTGAGGTGATAGAGGATGGATCATTTCCATCATGGAAGGGTTGTTTTCACTTTTTCTGTCTGTCCACTCCTCCCATCGACCTGCTCTTTTGCCAGAAATGCCTGCAAAGGGCTCACTTGTCCATTCAGGTGAGGCAACAGCAGCCTAAAAATACTTCTCTTCATGGGCCATGGAAAACCCTGTTATTATTTACCTGTCTGCTAACCCTTGCTGACCTGTTTACATGGTTCCCCAAGTGAGAGGAAAAAACATGGCTCTCAAAATAAAATTCAGCAAATAGACTCTAAAATTATCCACATGTGAAGGAAGAGTGGTTATTTTTCCCCAACTGCATGGGGCTATACTTGTTGATATGCCTTTGCCCAAGTCTCTGTGTGTTTTATATATCTATATATATAATATATATATATAACAATTATTTGAAAATATTTTGGTCAATAATGTGATAGTTGGCACTGGTATCAGTCCATGTGGAGATTCTGTGGAAGTCAGATCAAAGACAAGGAAAAGATAAATGTATCTCTTAAACACTTTCATTGTCCGTTTAGTGATCCACAGTGGAAAATCCTGCTGGAATAGCACATGTGCATCCTGACATAAAGCACATGTGACCTTATTTAAGGCTTGAAGGGAATGGACAGAATATCAGGAGTATCTTATTAAAATAAAACAGGTGAAAGTCTCCAGCACAGGTCTGTTTTAGCCAAATACCACTGTGTTTCAGTCTACAGTTTTGATTCATTCCAATTGGGTTGCAGTACATTTGCGTGGCCAGCTCTGATGGGATGTAAAGTTTGTTTGCCAATGCTAAGTTTCCCGAAAACCCAAGACAAACATGCATTTATTTAGCCACGATTTTAGAGGCAGGCATTTATGAGGAAAATATTTTGGTTCATAGTCAGCATCTTATTTTTTTTCTTAAGTGTTTAATCTTCAAAATAACTGCTATGTCAGACTTACCTTCTCCAGGCTCATGTCATTTAGATGTAGCTTCTCCATGTAGCGGCCGAAGCTCCGGAATGCGTGGTCCGGGATGAGGCTGAGAGGGTTTTTGGACAAGTTGAGTTCCTCCACGACACGCAGTTTGCTCATAGCCAGAAGAGGGTATGTGGACAGCTGGTTACGGTCCAAGGTTAGAATGGCCAGGTTCTCCACTTCATCAAGAGAACCTGGCTGTATGGAGCTCAACTCGTTTCTGCTCAAATAAAGCCATCGGAGATCATTAGCACCCGTGAAAGTACCAGGCTGCAGGTCTCGAAGCTTGTTGTTGTCTAGCTGAAGGGTAAATAAGTTGACCATGGGAGAAAAGATGCCCTTCGGAAGGATTGTGATGTGGTTACCGTCCAAATAGAGATAGGTCAGTTCGGTTAGGTCCTCAAAAGCACCTGGTTTGATGGTGCTGATCTCATTATTAGACAAGTAAAGGTAGATGAGCTTCTTTACCCCTTTGAAAGCCTGGCTGGAGATCTCGCGGATCTGACAGTGCTGCAGATGCAGAGAAATTAGCCCCTTCATCTCGCTGAAACCCCCAGTTGGGAGACTTCCTAAGTTGTTCCTTTGCAGATTTAGGAGACGAGTGGCCTCGGATATGCGGGGGATCTTCTTCAGTCCGACGTTGTCACAGATAACGTGTTGCAGGTCCCCATGGCAGTGGCACTGGCTTGGGCACTGAGTTGGTGCGGCAAACACAAAAGGGACACAAACCTGTAGACACACTAGCACCAGTAAGAAGCTGAAACTGTACATGATGATGGAGTGTTGATCAGTCCACTGCTTTAGGCTATTAGGTGTTCTTTCTGCTTTACTCAGAGAGACGTTGGCAGCAGGAACATATACAGACTGCAAAAGTGGTCCACACAACCTCAGAGTAAAGAGAGAGAGAGAGTGTGAGAGTGGAGAGAGAGGGCTACATGTGAGCTAGAGAGCGAGAGAGAGATAGAGGGGTGTGTGTGTGAGTCAGAGAAAAGGAGTTGAACTCATAACAATCACAATAATCACTTAACTTACATAGCCATTGCAAACTTAACGGGGTCATATGATGTTATTTTGAGAGTTCATTATTTTGTTTGAGTGTAATAGAATAAGTTAACATGCTTTAATGTTAAAAAAAAACATTCTTTTTCACATATTGCACATTAATGCAGTACCCCTATTCCCAGTCATTGGTTTTATCGTATCAGTTTGAACCTGATTGGAGCTAACTTTGCAAGCACGACTTGTGTACACCCTTACTTAACAAAAATATATGGGAAAATACTGTATATATATATATATATATATATATATATATATATATATATATATGCAATTATTACATATTTCAATATACTGCAATATATACATTGGCCATGTTTGGCTATATATTGATACAAAAATTTAATTGGATTACAATATTATAATATTCATAAAGTTTTATCCTTTATTGTCTACATGTATTGCACATACATGTTCCCATATAAATGCGAATTTATTGTACACACGTATATGCACACATTCACAAAATGAGTTACAATCAGTGGTTACAACAGGTTTCTAGTTCCCAGCATGCTTTGCTTCTGACTGTTAAAGTAGAGTAAATGTTCAAATGAACTGTTACTTTGTTCGATATTAATAGGGGGAGATCGGTACACTCTAAAAAATGCTGGGTTGTTTTAACCCAATTTTGGGTCAAATATGGACAAACCCGAAATGTTGGGTTAAAAATGTAATGTAAAAATTTAACCCAACGGCTGGGTTAGTCCATATTTGACCCAAAGTTGGGTTAAAACAACCCAGCATTTTTTACAGTGTATGTGTTTTAAGTTGTATTATTTTGAATTTAAAAGGGTTGCTGATATGTGTGAGTTTTCGGGGTTACCATTGTGAAGAGTAGAGCCTGTGTTTCGGTTGACAATTGGCTGAAAAATAAGACTATTTAAAAAGCAATGGCTGTGCTTTTTAGCACAGCGATAGTCTCTTTTCTAAATATTTTAGTACTGTACTATTGTTGTTAAGTTTAATCTGAAAACATTAAATGTATATAATGTTAATAATTATAAAAAATATAAGAAATGATACATTATATATTTTGAAATGTGTGTGTATGTACGGCATGAGTAAAATTTAATTTATACACGTTGTACCATATCTGATCACATATATATCATATTGTATGTAATTTCATATTCAGTAATACACTTAATAACATATAGATGTATAAGTAAATATATTGTCTCATTTTTCAATATATGAAACCGGCAATTACTTATGTATTTTTTAGGGGTGTAGCAATATATCGTGACACAATATATTGCAATACAAAAATACAATACGTATCGTGGATAGTGACAATACGTATCGTGGTTGGTCCCCCCAAAATAAAAAATTACTGTGTGAGAAATTAAAAAAAAAATGATAGTATTATAGTTTAAAAAAAAAGTATTAAACTACTATATATAATGTATAATAATGCAATGGGGGAATATTTGTGGGTCCTGATAATGCCAAATGTCTGATGTTACAAGTAAAAAGTGACATTATTTTAAATATATCTAGTCAGTGAAAGAGTGGAAGCATATTCATCTAAAATAATTCTGTATTTTCAGCTTTCTCAATTTCAGTATTTTCTGTATATTTTTTTATCAATGTTTTTATTCTGGTGTCACCATTGTCCTTGGGTTACAAGCACCAAGTCCAAGCCTATTCATTTAAACCCACAATGTAATATCAAATTTAGCATTTTAATCAACAGAAGATTTTTTTTAGTTAACCTTTTACCATATGTTTTAGAGTATTGCAATAATATTGTATCGTGAGTCCAGTATCGTATTATGTATCGAATCGTGACATGAGGGTATCGTTACATTCCGAGTATTTTTCAATGTACAGGTGAAACTCGAAAAATTAGAAAATTGTGGAAAAAGTTAATTTATTTCAGTAATTCAACTTAAAAGGTGAAACTAATATTATATTATAAACTAATATTATATTACTGATATTATGTATACTCATTACATGCAAAGTGAGATATTTCAAGCCTTTATTTGTTATAATTTTAATGATTGGCTTCAGCTATGAAAACCCCAAAGTCATAATTAGAATATTGCGAAAAGGTTTTCATAACTGTAAGCCATAATCATCAAAATTATAACAAAGACTTTAAGTAACAAAGTCTCATTACTTTGCATGTAATGAGTCTATATAATATATTAGTTTCACCTTTTAAGTTGAATTGCTGAAATAAATTAACTTTTGCATGATATTCAAATTTTTCGAGTTTCACCCGTATTGTAATATACTTGCATAATATATTATTCTGTATATTTTAGAATATACCATTAAATCATTTAATATATTGATAATACATTTATTAAAAGAAATATATTTTCTTTGCGTAAGAGCAGATGGCATGTCCTCCGTAAAATGAGCTTTACACAAGTGAACTTTTGGGTTGTACTCCCTAGGAACATTGTTATAAACAATTTTCGGAAGGCCAAACAAAGAGATTTTGCTTTCGCAACAAAACCCCTTGACATGGCGGCAACACTAATTCAATTATGCCTCGACTTCTTTTCTTGAGCTTTTTAGGCAGGTCTGGATCAGTGTTTTGATATAGAATAAATCCAGTTTAGTGGAAGTTAAACTCATGTTCTGTGTTATGGGTTGTAGAAAAAATGTGGATATATTTCCATATATGTTTAAATTTTTTTTTACCTTAACAAAACATGAAATGTTTTAAGTGCATGTTCGGTGTAAGAAAGTTCAGACGTCCAACATTTTATTTTTGTTCCTAGTCTCTCATTTCATTGGGTAACTAATTCGTGTGCAGCCAGATCTCGTGAGGTTAAGGTGAGACTGTGTGTCGTGCCAGACAGTTCCATTGTTTTTGGTCAGAAGAAGGGGAAAAAGGAGCCACTCCCATATGGCGAGTGTTTTATAACATATAATCACCACCAGATGTTTGGCTGGTATCACATCACAACAATGAAAATGGTGGTTTTTCTTTTGTCTGCATAGGAGCGTTTCATTTGGAGAGGCACATTCCTCTACATAAATGTCTCTTTTGATTTCAACTATGTACAGGATTCAGTATAAAAAGGATAGAAATTGAATATCACTGTTTAATCACCTATTTTTTCCCCACATTCAACAAAACATTTTATCTTTGTTCCTCTTTCTTTGGGTCAAAGACCTAAAATAGACCTCAGATCTGTTCATGAGCGCCATTTCTCACGTTAGGTGGAATCTAGTGTTTGCTTAACAAATTTAACATTTTATCGGCAAAGTGTAAGTCTTGGTCCTTTCAAGTCCACATTCACACCCTGCATTGTGCAAATTCTGTCCAGCACATATCGAGTATTTGGCTAGTAGTAACATTGGCCTGTTATTGATATCTATGTATAACAATAATAATTATATCAAGTGAGAAAAGGTGTAATAATGTTTGATACTAAAATATTTTAAATGGCCATTTAAGTTAAAGAGCCCCTATCATGGATTTTTGAAAATAACTGTTCATATGGTGTAGAATATAGCTCTAAGGGAATGAAAACATCCTGCAAAGATTTATATCTGAAAGTGCACAGTATATAAAGTTATTGTCTTTCAAAAGAGAGTCTCTAGACTCTGAGTCTATGAAATGAATTGTTTTTGAAACGAGTCATTAGCTGGTTCGTAGTGAAGTAGATACATATTGGTCGTGCCCAGTTACTGCGCGCGCAGACGGAAGTGTAAACTTGAAGTCTACACATTCAAATACTTAATCATAGCATCATGTCGAGAAGACGCTGTGTTCTACAATGCAAAGATAGTTCAGCCACTTTGTTTTCATTTTCCAGGGACGAGCATGTGAAGAATCAGTGGTTAGAGTTCATATTTGCAACAATACCACAACAGTATAGCCCGATTGTGTTCTCATCATTGTAATAAATCGTTCAAAAACATAAATTCAAAAGTGGATTCGCAAGCGGTTGTTCCTGAAGGAGGGCTCAATAACTTACTTACCCAGTGTAAGTGCATCAGGTTCCTCCTATGAATCACAACCTGTAACCATTATTAATAATTGTTGCTGTTATGGGTTTTGAACGGTTTTGTTGCGTCGGGGCGCAATAAGTGTGTGTGTGTGTAAGTTATGCTCAGCGCAGCTTCTAGGTCTCCAATGTCAATTTTTTTAAATATGTGAAATGTTTGTCGCTGTTATTGGAGTTGTCATAAGGAATAGAGCGTCTTGTAGTACTGCAGTGCTTTATCAATATGTTTATGCGTTATGCTAACAAAAAAAACGGACTGGGTCTGTCATCTGACCAATCACAGTCGATTAGCGTCACGCAAAGGAGTGGTTTGGAAAAATGAGTCGTTGTACGAATCATTTGGGTGTCGGTGAGCAAATCAGTTAAAAAGAAATGCATATTATAAGACAAATAAAGTGTTTTTTATCCTTGCATGCATGTTAAACTGTTTTTGGGAACTCCTAAAACAAAAATAGGAACATTTCAAATGCTATGATAGGGCTCTTTAATGCATGCATTTTTCCCCTTTACTCTCTTAAAATCACTAAAATGTTCCAAACAACATTTTGGCAAGTCTGGCATGTCACACAGTCTCACCTCAACAGCTGGCAGCTCATGTAATTCAGCTTGGTAAACACAAGTTGACATCCTGTGCTGTGATGAGGTTATGTCTTTGCATGACATCATTGAGGAATTGTTTCCAGGGCACATTATCTAAATGTTTTAGCCCAAAGCGATACTGTATGGTGAGGAAAGCTTGGGTACAAAACAACAGCTGGAGTGCCAGTTCTCAGGTGCGCACCACATACCTCACCTGCGTCCCAGGCCTGGTGGATTCAGCTGATTCAGCTGTCTGCTTGCCTTTAGGCTAGTGTTTGGAAAAATGTTAACAAAAGGCCTTTACTACATACACTGGGCAAAAAGAGTGATGTAAGCACACGGACTGAAATTTTAGTGAGTTTAATGGCATCATGACGTAGTTCCATAAACCATAACATACACACTCCCATATCTGAGCTTCAAAATGGTTAACACTTTACTTGAAGGGGTGTGGATAAGACTAACATGACACCTTCATAATCATGACATGACATATGTTATGAATATGAAGGAAGTTTTTATGCATGTTTGTGACAACTGTCATTAAGTGTCATTCGATTTTTAATGCAAATTTGACAAAACCTTGACAAAAACCAATACATCATTACCTGTCAGTGTCTTTGTCATGACAACATGACATTACTAAGACAACACAACCTGTCATAAACATGACATCGCAGATTAATTATCAAACTTAAGAAACCACCTAGCTTTATTGGTTAACATTACATTAAACTGTCAGGTGGTTGGTTTTGACATTGGCTGTCATGAAGCCATTATAACTTTTTAATGACAAATTCAATGTGTACCACTGTAGTTGAGGTCACGAAAAATATTCATGACACAGTAATAATGGCTTTATGACAGCCAATGTCAAAGCCAACCACATCACAGTTTAACTTAATTTTTTGTTATATTTGTTATATTTTTTGTTATATAGTCATAAAGTTGTCATGACAGACACTGACAGGTTATGTTATGGTTTACTGTATGTCTAGATGTCATAACAAAGACATATTAAACAATGTCATATTAGCATTAAAAATGCCATCATTGAGTGAAATAAAAAAAATTAAGATAGATGTGTCATCCTTGTGTTTTGGAACAGATTGGGTATGGCACAACTGAAAACAGCCCTGTGACATTCTGTGGCTTTCCAATTGACAGCATGGAGCGAAAGACAGACACTGTTGGATGTATATGCCCCCATACCGAGGTTCATTTCCACACACTACTAGATAAAGATGTTCCGCATGCATTTTTATTGTCTGTTTTAGCACATACTTGAATGATGGTTTCTCCATTAGGCAAAAATAGTGAACCCTACTACAGGACAGACCGTGCCTCTGGGCGCTCAGGGCGAGCTGATGATCAGGGGATACTGCGTGATGCTGGAATACTGGAAAGATGATGAAAAGACCAACGAGTGCATCACAAAAGATCGCTGGTACAAGACTGGGTAAATGCGAGTAAATTTGTATATATATATATATTCTTTCTTTCACTCTTTCTAGATATGAACATTGTTAAGAATTCATTACACGACTCAGTGACTGTTCTGTCATTTTTAAAGTGACATTGCCACTTTGGACAAGTTCGGCTACTGCAAAATAGAAGGACGCATCAAGGACATGATCATCCGAGGAGGAGAGAACATCTACCCTGCGGAAATCGAACAGTTTCTGCATACACATCCTAAAGTTCAGGAAGCACAGGTCAACAATGTTAAAGAAGCCCTATTATGCCCTTTTACAAAGTCTTGGTTTTGTTTTTGATGTCTACTAGAATAGATTTTCATGCATGTGTTTTAACATTCATTTAATATTGTTGCGGCACCTCTTTTCCCAGACTGTCAGTAATTCTCTAAGGCCCCGTCCACACTACTACGTTTTTGTTTAAAAACGGAGACCTTTTGCTACCTTTGCACCTCCCGTCCAGACTAAAACGGAAAAAACAAAGACCTAAAACGGAGAAGTTTAGAAACGCTGCAGCTCCGTTTTGCGTTTTTAAACCAGTTTTGTGATTGGTCAACCTCTTTGAGTGTGTTTCGCAAATGTCACGCCCATAGATATCTATATAAAGGCTAGATATCTCGTCCGCACTGCTGGCCAATGGAGGTCGACGTCAGCACCTGGCGGCCATCTTGTCACAGGCAGCTCGCTCACTGGTAACATTGTTTTATTGGTGCATGTACTTTTTAAATCACCGTAACTTGCTCAATTTTCTACCGATTTTCAAACGGTCTGGTTTGTTATAAACGGCAGAGATGTAGTTATGATACTGCATACTTATGAATAATAAGTGCATAAATAAATAATCATCCAGAATCATAGCCACGTTAATAACGTTTGTAAGAAACCAAACCGTTCGTAAATCCGTCAAGATTTCAATGAGATAAGAGTATTTCTTACATCAGATACCACAGAGCCCGCCAGAAAGCCTGTCTGTGACAAGATGGCTGCCGGTGATGACGATAAATACTCCGCCGTGAGACATCTAGCCTTTATATAGATATCTATGGTCATGCCCCTTACCTAACTCATCTAGGTCTCAGTCCTTTTTTTTTTTCAAAAGCCTTGAGTGGGAATTATTTAAATGAGGAATATTGTAGTGTGTACGTTCCCGGAAGAAACCTTAAGATTACAATTTGTGCTTGGTAACTTTGCAGACCTTTATATGCTCAAATGGCAACATTACAAACTAAAGAAAGCATTTTAACCAGTGACACTGATGTATCACTTCTTATCTTGATGTAAGCACTTCTTATCAACTGTTTCTTTAACAGAAAAGAAAGTAAGATGGTTTAAGCTAGAAAAGAATGAACTCTCTGTTGTCCATACAGGTGGTTGGAGTGAAGGATGAGAGAATGGGAGAGGAAGTTTGTGCTTGTATTAGACTCAAGCCTGGTCAGGAATGCACTGCAGAAGAGCTCAAGGCCTACTGCAAAGAACAGGTCTGAATATCTGTCATGCTTTATGCGTTATCCAGCACATACACAACTATTTGCCATTAAAATATTACTGTTGTTTTTGCAGATTGCCCATTACAAGGTGCCACGCTATGTAACATTTGTTCAGGGATATCCTTTGACTGTCACAGGCAAGGTAAGTGATATGAAAAGTATGAAAGTCACGGCACACCACCACTGTTATTAACAATAAACAACACAGATGATTAATTTAGTCTAGAGAAAGTCATTCCAGTGAGCATTTAAATAACGAATCTCACCCTTTTCTATGTCTCTGTGGGTGCATCATGTTAAAAATGAAGAAAATGTAGAATTTTTTTTTTTCTTGAGCCAATTCACATTTGTCTCTAGACTAGACCGAAGATATTCAAGCAATTTCCCTGTCTGCCTGAAAGCCACTGATGTGGTTTCAGACATTTAAGGGCTACTATGACACCTTTGCTTTTAAAGGCCTGTGGTTTGCTGTCGACAGATTGAATTGAACCCTTTAATATCACTACAACTGTTTCTTTTCTTCATCTCTGTCAGATCCAGAAGCAAAAACTGCGTGAGCAGACAGAAAAACAGCTTGGACTCTGATTGCAAAAGCACCTGTGGTATTTTTTTAAAACAGTTACAAGCAGGGCATAAGGGTATTGTTACTCAAAAATATTATGATTTCATTGTTTTAAAAGCCATATTTATAATTAAACATGTTATTAAATTTGTTTAATAACATGTTATTAATCAAACATGTTATTAAACATTTTATAAACATATACACATATTGTATATGTTTTATACATACATGATGCTACTCGATTACGTTACCCTATTTCTAAAAATATATGTGGCATTTATACATGTTAAGGATCATGTGCCTTTCCTTAATTTTCTTTATTTTGGTATGAATTGTTTTTAGAACCAAATAATACTTAATCGTTGGATCCAAATATATCAGTATCAAAATGATGTTACACTAGGCCAGTTTTAGGTAGATGTAGATTTTATAAATGTATACCTAAATTACACTATTAATAAAAGAAGTGACAAGAAGACAAAGTGTTCGTTTATTTCCGTCGTTCGTTGGTTTCCGTGCACATCTGCTCACTGTTCAATCTGAAGTTCATATGTTTTAAATTTTATATTACTGAAATATCCAAAAATAGGGTAGGCAAAAACGCAGTCTTTTTGTTGGCAGTAAAGTAGTTTCCCTCATTGTAATCACAGGTGTGCCCTCTCGGTGTTCATTTAGGCCTTGGTGCTTTCCTGCTTGGCTCGTGATGTGAACGTTTTGATGCTAGTGTTGAGACCGTATGGATTGGAAAGATGTCCTCTCATAGCATTCTAATGGGTCTGCTGGAAAGTAATGGCTACTCTGGTTTGGACAAACGCATAGTTTCGTGAGGATCATTTAGGGTGAGACTTAAAAACTAAAGACCTGGACAAAACCCCAGACATTCTTTTCAGATTTCCTGACTGAATCCGTCATTCACTGCATGCTTCTCATGGTCATTATCGGGTGCATTCACTTGACTGTGTAATATATTTCATAAAATTAACAAAGATTTATGGAATCATTTCTTCCACTAAAAGGAACACCTCATTTGGATTCTAGCATGAGTGAAAATCTTAAAAAGGAGCTGAAAATATGTTAAGCGTCTCCCCCATGTGTCCTTTAGTAGAACAGCATTTCAAGCATTGCTGCTTTTCCTATGTTTTTGATTTTGAATCCAATTTCTGTATACACAACAGCTGAGGTCAGTTTTTTTTTAAAAGGAATGAATACTTTTATTCAGCAAGGAAGCATTAAATTGATCAAAAGTGATAGTAAAGACATTTAAAATGTTCAATTTCTGAAAAACGTTGTTCCTTTGAATTTTGTTTTCCAGTTTTACACACTTTACCAGTTGTACCATATCACCCACATTGTGAAGTATCCATCCATTCTCGAAAATGTCTATTTGTAGAGTTGAGCGAATATGGGTTGAACTCTTTACTGCCCTAGTACTTCAGAAATCCCTTAAAAATGATACATGTGAATTAAACATGGCACAATGGCCTTTAGCATCAGTATGCTAATGGAAGGGATTCATCAATATGCTGATTGAGGACTGTTGGGACACTCCAGGCACAGGATGGTCCTGAGACGGAGTCACTTACACCATGTCACATCATTCTAACATGTATCTATCAAGTTCTGTCACATCTGACAGCTAATCAACTAAACTGAAAGGTGGTCAACTTAGAGCTATTAGAGTATCCTAATGTACAATCTAGGTACTACTACTAGGTAAAAGTTTATATTATTTAAACGTCAGCCACGGTACAGCAGATAAAAATGATCTGTTTGGTTTAAAGTGAACATTACTATTAAAAAGTTTACATTTTAAATCGACTTAAATTTGAAAGAAAGAAGCCAACATACACCAACATTGTCCTGTTGAAGTATCAATTTGATTCACAAGTTAGGTCAAAAGTAATCTAAAAGTAAGGAGATTATATAACCGTAAATGTGTAATGCAATGCATTACATTACTAACTATAATTTTAAGTAGAAAAAAATATATAAATATCAACCCAGGCATGATTTGAGAAAATAAGGTTTAATGTTTCAAAATAATCTTAAATGACAAACATTTGCAATTGTCCAGGAACAATTACATGCAAAATCAAAAGTCAGTCCTTTGGAAGTGGAATCCCCACCACTGATTGGTTTTGTCCCTGCATTCCCTCTCGGGCTCTGTCCACTTGTTCCTGTGTGCAGTAGTCCTGCAGGAAGACAGAAGCCAGGTTCCCGAGACGGGGGTTCTCTGTGAGGGAGAAGCGCAGCATGCACTGCACCACTGCGCTGTCTGTGGTCTCAGCGCGCGAGACAGCTGTGGTGAGATTCATTAAAGTAGTGATGGCAGAGAGAACGGTCTCATCTCTATTACTCGACAGGCATGATATCACTAATGGGACTCCACCACTTTGCAGGATCTGATCGCGGGACTCGCGCTCCATGCTGAGGTTGCATAAACCACCTGTATGATTTCAAACATTGTTGATTCATGAGAACAGATTGTAACAGCCAATAGATACAACGTTAAAGCTATACCAACCAATTCCAAACTCCACAAAGTTGTCATTCTCTTCTGTCAGCATGTCCAGGAAGAGGTCAGTGACCTGGAGCATTCGCAGAGATTCCATGTTGGATGGATCATAGGCAAAGTTGGCCAGGTTTGCCAGCACTTGCTCTTTAGACTCTGCCAAGTGAAAAGACAAATGATGCAGTTTTCAGAAAACCTAATTCTTTTATTAGAAAGACAACTGTAAACAATTACTACATGTACTGATTATAGTTTCTCAGTGAAAGCTTACAGATTGCACAAACTGAATCAAGGTCATGTATATGTAGTCACTGCATCTGCAAGCATTGACATACCCTCATTGTCAGTGTCCTGAAACTCCGTGACCAGCCCCTGCAGGAACTCAAACCTGTCAGACACAGAAAATCGATTCTTTCTTTCCATTAGAGATATGGACTGTGGGAAACATGGGTTTAACACCTGCAGAAAGACAGACAGATAGGGATCAGTTTTATTATTACCATGTGCACCTGTAGACAGACAGACAGACAGACAGACAGACAGACAGACAGACAGACAGACAGACAGACAGATAGATAGATAGATAGAAAAATATGAGACGGATGCAGACGTGACTTACTCTTGCAGAATAATGCTGAGGAAAGTTCTATAATTGTATCCTATAATTCAAATTTCACGTCCAAATAAACGGTCTATCTTTATACATACAAATTAATTTAATCCAGAGAATCTGTGATAAATGAGTTTCCCATCACTGAAGCTGCTGTGCTCAACACGACTGGTCCGTCAGTAAATACTTCCCCGCATTAACCGTCTATGTGTAACTTAGTTCCTTTGATCTAAAGTTCATTTGTCATAAAACTGCTTACCAGTAAAATATCATAACATAAAATTATATTGGGTAGATTATTTAGAACATTCCCTCTATTTCGCAAGAGAATATCTCAAACAAATGAAGCGACCTATTTTATAACGCAAGAGCCGGAAGTAATGCTTGGGGTTAATATGTGCAGTTTATATTCATCCGTGTGAATGTAAGAGTTCACTGAGACTTTAGCTGCTTTGTCTGCTTTCACGAAGACTATCAATTTCCAGCATGAAACAGACCAAACTATCCACTGGGAAGCGCCTTACAAAACCGATTCTTTTTGGGACACTGCTCGTAGGTTTGGCCACAGCATTTATGAACAGGTGAGATAACACACCCCCCTTGACATTGACACCGTGCATGTGTATTGTAACAGTGTTACGAATATAAAGTAATACAGATTATGTGTAGTAGACCATTGTATTGTACAGTACGGCAGTGTTAAAATGAGTCTAAACAAAGCAGCACGTGTTGATGCGTTATAACCGAGATAAAAAATAACTGCTGTCATGTCTGATAACCCCTATGATGATTGTGCACGAAGGCATTTGTTCATGGAGGACCTGGCAGATCTCAGGGAACAGGAACGATCCCGAAATGAGGTCAAGCTACAGGAGGTGCTCGAAAGAAGGCAGAGACAATTCGATGAAGTTACAGAGAAGAAGAATGCAAGGGGCAGCTGAGATGATGACTGCTCCCTGAACGGAGGAGACCTGCAGGAAACCAGCACGGACCAGGAACAAGTGGGACAATTTTTGATTTTGCTTGTTGATAAAATGGGAGACATGGGACAGAAGTTGCATGGAAGTCCATGGGTGATAAAGCAAGTACAATTTAGCCAAACACAACACAAAGCCTATACCTGTTTTGTTGACAATAATAATTTGAATTGGTTGCCTTGATCATTTTTAACTGCAACAATTGGATCATTTGCAAGAGGATTTTACAACACACAAAATACAAGGAAATGGTGAAAATCAGGAAAGAATGGTCCAAACTATGTTCCTCATTTCTGCCACAAAAGATGCTTGGACTGTACAAACATAACATTTTTATGAATACTTATTTAACATTTAATATTGATTTCACCAGTTAAAAAAATCCTACTCAACTAAATCTTGATAGATCAGTTGTTGTTGTACTGTGATTATAATAATTTTCATTAATTGAAATACAATTCAGCTAAAATAAAATATGTTGGATGGCATTTATTTTATTTAAAGGTAGGGTAGGCAATTTCAGAGAGCTTAGCAATAGCAAGCTAGCTTTGCATTAGATTCCGCTCTCCAAAGCGAATGAATGCAGATTCTGCAAAGTGTCAGGAGAGACAGTGTTAAATTACCTCATGCCTCAAAGCACATAACATTACAAATGAATGTAATGTTCAGACCAACATTTTTTTGGTCCCGAGACTTCCACGGAGTATATATGTAATTTTTAAAAAATATTTAGATCACTTCTATTATTGATTGCTATCAGGGTGTGAAGAAAGTTTCAACCAGAATAACAAAGTGTTTATGCAATAAATGGGCTACTCTACTATCTTTAAATCTTACATTTAAACAAAGATTTGTAACATTGTCTTGGCAACTAACTTGAGATAAAATAAGTTGAAATACTAAAATGACTAAAACTGAAATAAAAAAAAAATAATTAAAAATCAAGAAGCCAATAAAATCAATATAAAGTATTAAAATACTAGCCAATTAAAAATATTAATTAATACAATATAAATTATATTATATAAAAGTATCAGGTTGGCATAAAATATTTATTTTGAGGTTCTTCTTATTTTAATGTTTGTTACAATAACACAGACTCATGAGAACACTACCATTTATTTGAGCACACAAAAGTAACAAAAAGTGCTTTTTAACACATTGCACTATTCAAACCAAAATGAATATGATAAGTCCTTCACAACAAGGAAAAAAAAAATGATGTATGGATATTCCAACAAATACTAAGAGGCTGGGAAACCAACCTGAGACTAAAGTGTAAAACAGTACTACTAAAGCAGTCAATTGTCAATATGCAGGCCACGTTTCAGGGACAAAAATATGGGAAGTTCACTCATCTGAGGCACACATTAGCACTTAATGTAAACCCTACCTGGAAAAAAATGACCTTGTGAGCCAAAATTGAACAATTGGGGATATAAGTGCACATGTACTGTAAGTCTAGATAGTCAGATCGCCACACTTCAACTTCCCTTTTCCTTCAATATACAGTATATAATTTATATATCAGCTCTACCTTCTTATACACAAACACTGCATGTGTTGCACAACATATATATTAATAGTGTAAATTCCCTTTTTTTTTCAGATCTCAAATACGTTGCCTTCCAACACTACAGTAATAAATAAATGTTTATACTGTGGTAAAAGACATCACATTTGCAAAGAATACAGAAAACTAAATTAACCATGTACATACAGTATATGTTTATATCTAAATTAACAGTAACCATAAATATATTAGATGGGTATATACATCTTTAGGAAATATTAACAGGTATTTCAGCAGTAAAATGTCAGATATTGCAACAAAGACTAATATGATGTGCTGCTACAGTTGGGTGTTATTACTAACCTTGTTATAACCCACTGTAATCTCGACAGAGATTCAGTAGTGTATTAAAAGGAACAGTTATATTGCTGTATAATGCTTCTTTCAGTAGAGTGAGTTTGTTAAGTGTTACACTGTGAGCACCAGGCCGGATGGAGAGTTGGAGCATAGCGGGGCATTGATGTTCGTCACGGTCCCGGGGTCCAAACTGTTCACTGTCCTGCTGCGCTCACAGAAACATAAGACTGAGGTTAGATACAATGCAAGACATTAGACCATACTACTGTTAGAATTGCTAGTATTTCTATCAAGTCCACTCCACACCAACTGGATAAACTAGACAGGATTTGACATTAATAACACGGAAGGTTTCCCAAAACCGGTTAATATGCGCAGAAAAGCTCATACGCCAGTGAACTGGTGTAGATAAGCCAGCAGAACAAACTCCGAAACTGTAGATTTTCTCAGGCAGAGGCAAACCACTCAATACGGCCCCAAGAGACACACCAGACACAAACACTCTCCTGTCCATCAGTACAAAGGTAATTTGATGACCGTCATCAGCCACACATCCCTGTGTCTGTTCTTGTTACTTTGAAACAACATGAATGTAACAGTACTGCACTGTTATAAAATCAAATCACTGAAGTAGACTGGAGACTGCAAAGGCCCTCTGCTGTCCTGATATAAACACACTCTGGGTTTTTGTAGAGAACTCATCTAAAGATCTGATTAGTCTTACGCAGCAGAAACACAAGCCCTGGACGTCCTCTCTGTACCGTTTCCCAGGACACTGATTCAGCATTGCAGTGAGCTGCGTAACACTGCGGTAAAGGTGTGGATCATCTAGACCCTCCTGATCCAAAAGACACTCACAGATTCTTGAGATTATTCGTATTTGTCAAATGCATTCAATGACAAAGAAAATGACCTTCTTATTCATTAAACATGCTTAAAGTCAACATGGAATTAAAATTGATACGCTTTATTTTTGTAATGCGAGTTCCTGTTCTTACTATGCACAATTCATTGGATTCATGTTGAAAAATGTTTGACTTCATAAACTTTTATTAAATTGGCCTCTGAAAAAACTACATTTTCAATCTGTCCAGCCATGCTTAGCGTTAGCTACTGTAGATTTACTGGTTTGTGATGATACACTACCATTTAAAAGTTTCAAGTCATTTATTTTCTTTCTTTTTAATAGAAAATTATACTTTTAACTTTTATTCAGCAAGGATGCATTTAATTGAGCAAGAGGGACAGAAATATTTTGTAACGACATTAAGTCTTTACCATTTCAAATAAATGTTGTTTTTTTTAACACTCTAATCATGAAAGATTCCCCCTTAAAAACTGCATTACGGTTTCCACAAAAAATATTACTTAAACAATCGTGATGTGATTGAAAACGAGTATGAAAATTCAGCTTGCCATGTCAGAAATAAATCACATTTTACAATTTATTAAAATAGAAAACAGTTAACTCTTAAAAAAAAGATTTGACAATATTACTGTTTTTGATCAATAAATGCAACCACAATCTTACTGATGCCAAACATGTTGCGCAGTGGAAATAATGCCGACTTTTCTCTTACCCTATGGATAAAATGAAGTACAGTGACAGTCCTATCTAGTTTCACTCATAAATGTCTCACACGATGGAAGTAAAGTGAATTGTGAATGTTATTTCATGTTGACTTTAACAAGAAGAATGAACATGATCTAACTAATGACTAGAACAAACTAATCCTGCAATTCAGTTCATACCGACAGACAGATGAGGAGAGAAATTCGTTTAGCACTCAGGGTGAACTCCATAAATGTCAGGATTTTTAAAAGGGCCTTTCTTGTTTTGAATGTTCAGGTAAGAGTCAAAACACTGGCCCAGTCCTCTTACATTCAGTTAAATAAACCACATTTGAGCAAACTTATGGAGTGCACCTTAACAAACAATTAGAGCCACCACCAAGATGTTAGTGGAGATGATATGATCTTAACCTAGTGGATTATTGTACTCCAAGTCATATGCAGGGGGTTGTTAACTAGCATGCATGAATCCCCACATTAAACTGCTAGTTGGATCATTTACCCAAGAGCAACGCAGGGAAAATGACCCTCTCTCTTCTGCTGAGGAGAGAAACACACACAGGTCTGAGAGAATTTATTTCTGTATCACTTAAATGGGTCATATAATGCCATTTTTGTACAAGTTAATATGAATATTTGGGGTCTAAATGAAAACTTTGTGATATACTTTTATTAAAAATTCTCATTAGTATTGTAAGAAAACGTTAATTTTACCTGGTCAAAAACAGCTCTGTTTTCAGCATGCCGTTTCAGTGCATATGCCTTTAACTGATATTGAACTTTGCTCACTCCGCCCCTCTGTCCTATAGGGCGTTTTGACATAACATACGTGGAGTGTTGCCTTGACAACAGTTGAGAGTAAATTTTGGAGAAAGAATGGCAGCGGGAGTCTCTGAGGACACATCTGTGCAACCGTATCAGTTTGAACCGAAGTCACTTAACGCAATGTCACTTTGATCTATGTTTGTATATACTGGCAGGGTAGAGTAGTGAGATACGAACATTATGTGTTTACTGATGTATGTAGTTTAATTCATTGACAGATTGATGTTACAGTTAATGGTCATTAACAACTATTTTTCGCGATTTCAAAAGATTAATATAAAGGTCAATTAAACGTTACACACTTCTTCTGGAGGTGCAGCAGGGACACAAATAGTTGGTACCAATTCTTGTTTTCAGGAGCAGCTTCTTACCAAAACCAGCTTTATACTGACGCTCGTTTATAAAACAGTCTGGTGACAAATGATTCGCTCAAACATGAAAGCGTTGACGTTGCTCGCGGGGAATATTCCCTTCGAAAATAAAACTCAGCCACTGTCTCTTCAGCGGTTCAGATTTAGGAACATCAGAATGATTTCTGTGTTTGTTATTGCACCCAAGAACAGAACACCACAATCGCTTAGACGCCATTCTGCTACAGTGTATCAACAATGACGGACTATGATGACAGCTCGCTCAGGGCGGGTCTGTGTTGAAACGCTGCTGTCAATCAACAATCGTGGGAGAGGCGTCCGAATTAGTGACGTCACAAAATCGAAAGGCTCGATTTGAGGCAGGGAAAAATTATAAGGAGATTAATGTAAAAACACTGGATGGATTTTTATCATTATATGATGGTTGTGTACAGGCACTGCCAACACACATTTCAGTACAATCAACTTGTAAAAGTCCATGAACCATTATATGACCCCTTTAAGGCCCTTGCACACTGAGTCTGAAATTTTCATATGCGTTTTTTTCATGATTCGGTGGCTCTGAATTGTCAAAACACCATTCAAACTGTTTGCTACGGGTGCAAAAAACGCAGAAAATCTAACATGTTTTTTTTTTATGACGGGTGAAAGTTTTGAAGGCAGTGTGCAAGCGTGATTGGCATAATGTGAGGTCGTATTTATTTTTTAACGTGTGGAAATTTCGGACTCAGTGTGCAAGGGCCTTTAGACTTACACTTTTCCTAAATCTGCCCTTCATTTTAGTCCTCAGTCCTCACACAAGAAAATTAGCAGCTGAGTATTGGAGCAACTTTTTCATCTTTGCACAATTGCTTCCGATTGAAATTCACAATGTAATTATGTGTAATGTAGATCGAATAAGGTAACTGCTCATTAACATCTAATGGTTTATTGATTCATTTTTTTTTCTGAAATGTGTCAGAACAAAATGGCCAACTCACGCTTTGTCGAAGTAGGATGTGTGGAGCGAGTGTGAGTAATTTGAAAGGTCGCCATTAATCACATTGCCGTTGACATTTGTGACGTAGTTCTTCCTGGCTGCCTGGTCCTTGGCAAAATTTCGACAGGCTGTGAGCTTAGACTCTAAAGCCTAAGAAACAGAACAAACTCTTGGATTAGACACCAAATTAGTCTATGCAAATGGAAATCAAAAACAAAACTGAACAATTATATGTCTAAATAGCTTTCATTCATGTCCAAAGTTCAGTCTCCAGCTTTTACTCACCCCGACTTTGCGCAGTAGATCGCCAACAATATTGAGCGCTGATATTCTAGCAGATGGAGTGAGGGCTGCATTAGTTGAGCTGTTGGCCAGACCTGTAAAAGACCAGAACCAAGTGAGTTGTGTAAACGCGTGTGGCACTGCATACACCTCAGAGAGAAATCTATCCGTCTACCCGTCTGGCTAGTGAAAGCATTGTCCAGGTTCTTGCTGAGAGGTGTGGCCGGCAGAGAGAGGGAGGCCTGGACCGCTGAGTCTGTTTTGTCATTGTCTGGAGTCGGTGAGCTGGGAGCCGACATTCTCGTCACCTCCGGCCTGCTTTCTCTCACCGCAAGCTCTTGCCGCAAATCTACAAAACGGTCACATACCCGTGGGTTAAGACGATGTGCAAGATGTCGATCCATAACTTTTACTTTGAAAAATAACTCTCATGAGCATGTAACATGACTTCATTCCACAAGCATGCAGGAAAATCCTTTTACTGACAGAACAGATTGTGTACAGAGTAGCTTAGAATGAGGAACTAGATAGAAAAAGTCGGTAAATACCTCTGGCTTCATCTTTTAGTCTCTGCACAGACACCAGGAGAGACTCTTTCTCATCCAGTTCACTCTCAAGAAAGGCGTTCCTCTCGATGGCCTGGTTCAGCCTCTGCTCAAAGTCCTCCAGAGATGTAATCGTGGCTCTGTGGTAAAAGCAGAATAAAACTATACATTACTGTAGAAAAGTGGAAAAGCATACGAGGGCAGAACTCTTAAAAGACGAGTTAGACACCATTTATTTCCTTAAAAAATGTCTAATTGTGGACAATTCACAAGTGTAAATTATTCTACAAAAAATATATATATTTTTTTTGCTTCTGATGTAACAAAAGGCTGTGTGATTGGGGGAAAATGTTACTAACCAATAACATCAATCATATTAACCAAATTATCAAAAGATTAACAAACAAACAAATACTGTACACCCAACATGCACTCAAACACTACCATTCAAAAGTTTGCGTCAGTAATATTAAAAAAAGAACAAATGAATACGTTTATTCAGCAAGAATGCTTTAAATTGATCAAAATTGTCATTTATAATGGTCCAAAATATTTTGATTTCAAATAAATGCTGTTCTTAACTTTCTATTCATCACAGAATCCTAAAAATAGTGTATCCCATTTTTCTCAAAAATATTGGCACAAATGGCACAACTGTTTTCAACATATTAAGAAATAATAATGTTATTATAATGATAATAATAAGGAATGTTTATTGAGCACCAAATCAGTATCTTAGAAGGATTTCTAAAGAATCATGTGATGCTGAAGATTGGAGTAATGATGCTGAAAATTCAGCTTTGCCATCACCGGAAAACATTTTTTAATATATTTAAATAGACAGTTGTTTCGAATAGTAATAATATTTCACAATATTCCTGTTTTTACTGTATTATTGATACATATTTATTATTGAGCATAAGAGACACTAACCTAAAATCGATCTTTTGACCGGTAGTTTAACTAATATATTTTTTAAGGTATTAAAAGATCACATTATGGGATTTAAATGCAACATTAATGCCACTTTATGTTATCTTTAAGTATTTTGGATGTGATACAGTTTACATTCTGGGTCTAGTGAAATGTGTGATGAAGGGTAAGATGACGCCTTCTGACCTCTTAGCTCTCTCCAGGTCGTCATTGGCCTGCTCTAGCTCTCTGACGTATTTATGCAGCTGCTCCTTGATGCCTCGAGTCTGGCTGAGGTCGTCCTCCAGTACAGAGATCTGTTTATAGCTTTGAGAATATTGATACTCCAGCTTATCCTACAGGAAAGAGAAAGCAAAGACACACACTCTTTAGGCCTGCCCTTGCTTAAATGTTCTTTACACATCCTCGGCCTGAGTTTAGCTCACACGCTCTCCTCACCTTCAGCGAGTCGAGCTCGTGCTGCAGTCTCTCATTTTCCGCCTGCAGGTCTCTGATGCGATGCTCCGCTTGGCCCAGTTGTGTCTCCAGCTCTGTCTCTAGCTCTCTGCTCCCATCTTGGAACTCCAGCAACTCCTCATGTGCCTCCTTATAACTAAACACACACATCAGGAATGACACTGTTTAGCAACCTTTAGAAATAACTTTATTTCTTTGTAATTCTTAAACAGTGCTTGCCTTGAACTATAGCTTGTACTGAACACCAAGTGCTCACTTGCTCTGTCAAACCACACACCTCACTTTGGGAAGTGCTGAGGTGACTTAAAGGGTTAGTTCACCCAAAAATGAAAATTAAGTCATTAATTACTCACCCCCATGCTGTACCAACCCCGTAAGACCTTCGTTCGTCTTCGGAACACAAATTTATTCGACTATTCCTTTTCTTCCTTGTTGGCCTGAAACGAGACTTCCTTAGATTTCCACGACGCATGCGCGAGAATTGCGATCTCCTTCAACTACCTATGAACTACCTCAGTTCAGTTCTCGCGCATGCGTCGTGGAAATCTAAGGAAGTCTCGTTTCAGGCCAACAAGGAAGAAAAGGAATAGTCGAATAAAGTCGTTATTTTTGTTTGTTTTTCGCACAAAAAGTATTCTCGTCGCTTGATAAACTTATAGTTGAGCCACTGTTGTCACATGGAATATTTAAACATTTTCTTCATTGACTTTCTGGGCCGTCAAGAGCCAGTCCCTTAGGCAGCCAATGTGGTAGTTATACAGCTCTCAAATTTAATCAAAAATATCTTCATTTGTGTTCCGAAGATGAACGAAGGTCTTACGGGGTTGGTACAGCATGGGGGTGAGTAATTAATGACTTAATTTTCATTTTTGGGTGAACTAACCCTTTAAGGCCAATTTATACTTCTGCGTCGAGGGTACGCTGTAGTGTACGGCGTTGGCTACACACGTAGGCGACTCCGTTGTGAGCATTTATACTTCTGCGTTAAGGTCTTGGTTGCTCTGCAGTACTGCTCCGAAACGCTAGTTGGCGGCGGAGGGGTTTAATGTTCCACTGTGTTTAGATTCCTCGCGGCTAGGTTACTACAAGCAATAGAGAGTGGATCATGTTGGAGTTGGAGCTTATTAATAATCAATATTGAGGTGGAAAAACAGTTCACTTTAGTGAAATTACTAAAACTGAAAGGCAGAAATGAGAGAAGACGTCGGAGATGGTACGTGTGGAAATCATAGACAGTGGTGGAAATGCGTGAGAAGGTACGTGCGGAAGTGCGTAGGAGGAAATGCGACGCTACCAAGCCGACCAATCACCGATCTTGCGGTCTGCGTCGTCGCGACGTGTAGTTACATTTTTGAGGAGGTGCGCGTCAGGCGACGGCGAAGGGTACGCGGTATGGGATGCGTCTGTGCGTATGCTACGCCGTACCTACTACGCGCACCCTACACAGAAGTATAAATTGGCCTTTACATTTTAATTTACAGTAGCATTAAAAGTTTGGGGTAAATAAGATTTTTTTTTTTAAAGATATAAAAACTTTTAAGGCCCATTCACACCACTGGATGTAACTATAACAGTAAAGATATAGTTCTAAAATAACATTCTAAATATGAAAGAAGAGTCCACAACCACAACGGTACAGAGAAATGATAGTGTGATAATGATAGACAGAATTCTTTTTTTCCAGTTGATAAAAAATTAAAACATTGACGGCCAATCAGAATCCATCATGCTTTAAAGAGCTTGAGCGTTTAAAGCGACAGATGACAAAACTGCAGCACATCCTCAGAATAATCCACATCCACAGAATAAGAACAACAATGTGCGTTGATGTGGACAATACAATAGTTATCGTTATAGTTACCTTTATAGTAGTTATTGTTCTTTGTGTGGATGGGCCTTTATGAAGCAAGGATGCATGAAATTGATTAAAAGTGACAGTACACCATTTAAAATGACAATACAAATGTCTACAGAGCCCCTAAAGGGACATGAGGGAAAAAAATATGAGATCGAACACAAAGATTTTGCGAGGAACGGTAAGGTTTTGTGAGGGAAGGAAAAGTTTCTCGAGAGAACGCAAACGTTTTGCAAGGAAGGAGCCAAAGTTTCTTGAAGGAAAGAGAAAGTTGTGCGAGGTTTCGTGAAAAATTAAAGTTTCTAAGCATTGAAATATATTTTTCCATTCACATGTCCCTTTATGGGCTCTGTAGTTTATATATTATATTAAGAAATATTTCTTGAGTATCAGATCAGCAACAATTTCCGCAAAAAGGATCATGTGACATTGAAGACTGGATTAGTGGCTGCTGAAAATACAGCTTTGCAATCACAGCAATAATTTATATTTGAAATATGTATTGAAGTAGAAAACAGTATTTTGAACTACAAATTACAAATATTTCACAATTTTACTGTACTTAAATACAGCCTTAGTGAGCATAAAAGACATCTTAGCAGACTCTGTTACTAGCACAGTGTGAATGAGACAGATCTGCTGTAAATAAACAGTTTTGTTTACAGTGTACCAGTGACCAGAGGAGAGCTCTGCCCTGGGCCTCTTTATGTAATCACCAGCCAGCATTATGGGAAGGATCTAAAAATGGCATCGGAGCTATATTTCCCTACCCAGTCGTGCTACAGCCACGTGAGCTAGGAGACAGGGTAGGACAACCTGTTCATCCAGGGAAAAGGAGACCACAAGAACAGTGAGAAAAGAACATCACAGAAAATCAGAAACATACAACATCTGTGACTCATTTCTGTGCAGTCTCTGAAGTGCTGATTAGGGTGTTTTACTAGCAGGTCAGAACTGGGTAGTTTTGCAAGTCAGTGAGACCCAGAGGAGCCCGTGCTTCAAATGTGCGTCTTAAATCATAACGAACAAGAGCCACCCTGCAGACACTATGATGTCCTTTGCTAAAACAGCTCTAAGGCAAATCAAATGACCCCTTTTTGATAGCAAAGCTAATTCCTATTTGTATGTCATCAGTTAACATTGTATTAAGGCCCATTCACACCAAAAACAATAACTGTAAAAATAATTATAAAGGAAACTATATTAGCATCCACACCAGGACATAATACATTTCTATTCTGTTTATAATAAGTGCGCTTCGCAGTTATGTTGCCACATCAAATGCGCAAGCTTTTTAAAGCCAAGTGGATTCTGATTGGCTGTCAATGTTTTTAGTCATTCAACAGCTAGAAAAAAAAACCCTGAAATAAAAATGAATAAACCTAGACACAAACTAATAAAAAGTTACAAATAAATCAAACATTAAATTACTAAAACTTAGAAATAGAAAATTATTAGAAATATTTAGAAAAATAGCATCTCAATGAAAATAACACTTGTGTGAATAGCGTTTTATTCAATTAAATTTGCTATATGTATGAATTGTATTAATAGCATATTTTATTGCCAATGTGTAATGTAACTTAAAAAAAACCAAGGCTTTCCACAATTTCCTAGGTTGTCTGAAAGCCTGAAGGCTGATTTTTATGTAAAGGATGTATTTGCTGGGAAAATCAAAAGGATATGACGTGTATTACGAAGGCACACACAGACCACAAGGTAACAATTTAACATTTAGGTGTTCTGGGTGTTTTCAGCATGTTGTTAAGTAGTTGCTAGTGTGTTCTGGGTGATTGCTAACCAGCCCAAATCAAAAAAGACCAATCCACAAATCTCCATGACTTTGTTCCTTCAGTCCAAGTAGATCTGTGGGATTTTCCATCCCATCCACCAAGCGAAAAACAATCCCACTGCATAGAAAATTAATAACACACCTCTCTTTCGACAAGATGCACACATAATTTTTGTGGAAGTTTTTGACGGACAGATGTCACACAATCCAAAAAGATGTGTAGAATGTAGATTGAATCTCTCATTCGGATTATATAGAGGGATTTCTTTGAGCTTTAAACCCCCGTCAGTTGTTTTTTATGTAATCAGATGTAACCCAAACAGAAGACTGTTAATCGCAAACTTGGTGTACCAAGTTTTTGTGTGTGTAAATGTCATCGACTGCCCCTTTTCCTGCCAATGATCTGAGTGTCGTTACATAAAGGGAGTCTGAAACACTCCACGTTGGAATTGAGAAATGCTGCTTTGGGATGCAATTTACCAAGCAACAAGCTTGTTGTTACAATGCCGCTAAGAGTTTTTCAATGGTAAAATTAGCAGCGGGAGTCTATCAAATCACAAAAGCTAAACCCATAGAAGGAAATTCCCACTGTGGCGGATTGCATAAGGTAAACAGACTAATGTGACTGAGAAAGTCTTCAAACATTCAGCAAATTCCTTGATACAGCCGTCATAATGCAAGTAAGGGAACAGGTTGCATTGGTTTGATTCCCAGCATTCACATGCATTGCTTAAGGGCAAGCAATTGTTTTTTCTATTTTTTTCAAAAAGAAAATATGAATAGTAGGACAACTCAGGTGTCACACTCCAAAACAGACCTGAGCTGTGCTTGAGCTCAATGTACTGCCACTTACTTTTTCTTGTACTTCAGCGAAAGAGCCTTCCAGAAGTCAATTTCCTCGTCTTTGGAGGCAAATTTTGGTATTATATTTGCATCCATGACAGATAAACCTGTGAGATCACACAAAAAGCACACATATTCTTTAGCACACAAAAGTAAACAAAAATGTAATCAAATATTGATATTACCATAAACTGCATTAGCCAAATAATATGCAAACATTTTAATGCAACGTTATGGTTTTTGAGGATAAAAACATGTCACGCCAAAGTTGGCAGTGTCTACCAAATGACAGATGGATTTGTACCGTAACACTGAGGGTGCGTCCGAAATAGCATGTTCTCTTGAATAGCTACTTATTTTGAATAAGTTCTTGCTGTGCCAGTGCTAAAAAGAACACGTTCGGTTCTATATACAATGAATGTGTGTAGTATGAATGTAATACGGCGGGCATACTATATTCACTGTGTATTCCAGCATGAGTTGGTAAAGTGTTCATTGTATGCACACTTCAGAATCTCTGGAAAGTATGAAATTTCAGATTTCAGAAATTTCAGAAGTTTTATCGGATGCACGCCTGTGACTTCAACCACAAATATATGGAAATTGTTTCATCCTTCCTTTTAACAGTTGAAAGTCTACACTACTGTTTAAAAGTTTGGGGTTGGCAAGATTTGCCAACGTTTCAGAAAGAAGTATCTTATACTCACCAAGACTGCATTTATATAATAAAAATCACAGTGAAAACAGTAATTTTGGAAAATATTAAACTTAAAATTGCTGTTTTCTAATTTCCTAAAATGTAATTTATTTGATTTTAGCAGCTATTGCTCCAGTCTCCCGTGCCACATGATCCATCAGAAATCATTGTAATTTGCTAATTTTGGTTGTCAAGAAAAAAATCCTATTATTATCAAAAAACTGTTGTGTTGTTCAATGTTTTTGTGGACAGTGATAGTTTCAGGATTCTTTGATGAATATAAAATTCAAAAGAACAGCATTTATTTAAGAGTAGAAATCTTTTCTAACAATATAAATTTACTCTCACCTTTTGATCAATTTAAAGCATCCCTTCAGAATAAAATCTCAATGACCCCAAACCTTTGAACAGTAGTGTATTGATTTAGCCACATGACTTGCATTTAGCATTGCTTTGTATCCATGACCCCATCAGAACAGACCTGTGACCCATTTTTGGGTCATGACGCACCAGTTGAGAACCACTGAGCTAGATCTTTTAAGTTAAACTGGCAGCAGCATGCACCTCAGGTCACCTCCTCTACATGGGCTACTGGTGTCCCAAATAATCAATAGAACTGTGTGCAGTCTGATCCAACAAACCCATAGAAGCTCCATGTGTCCCGTGCACAAACGCCCTCTGGTTATAGGTCATAGCCTGACATAGCAAGGCTCTTTATGAGGAACTATGATTTAGAATCAGAAGAACAGTTAATTTAGTCCTTTATAGACAACAAATATTTAGTCAGATGTACTAAACTCAATGTTGCAAATGCTCTACTTTCACAAGACACTGGTTTAAAGCCTTCCCAGCACACCCACACTTCACCACCTTTCCATTTTTCTTTCTATTTCCTTATGCATTCTTGATTTCTCACTGCGTGTCAAACTTAAGCTGATATCAATTTATTAAAAATACTTAAAATCTGTTTTACTTACAATTTTCATGTAATTTTCCTATTTTTTTTCCCACTGAAAACGAGTTCTGATTGGTTATAAATAATGTCTGAGTGTAAAATAAAAATTGTCAACATGCACCTGATGGAACCACTTAAACACTCCTAAAGTTCTCCTAAAACACAGTAGATCCGTGAGGGAAGGGGAAATTAATGGTGATTTTATGTTTATGCACACTAAATTTAATTCAAATTTAAATTATTCGCAAATAAAATAAAGCAAATAAAGAGTGACAAAAGTCTCATGAATAAATGAATCATCCTCTGAGAAATTAAATGTGCTCAAAATGGAGAAAGGAGGAGAGATGTTTAAATAACGCTAATTATTACATTTATTATTATTTTTATTTATTATTACAATTAATTATTTTTATTTTTTTATAATTATTATTATTATTAAAAAGAAAATAGACATTTAAGATAAGTCTATTCATTTCAGAAACATCAGCAAAATATATATCATTATGCACACTAACTACATAAAGGGGGAAAGTTGGAAAACAAATAATACAACTTCAAAGAATATAGCCTTGTTGAAAACTAAATGTTGATTTTCAGTCTTTCTAAACTCTTAAAGAGCGGATGCGCTCGGTCCAGATGACAGTCCGGTTTGTTAAACTGTCGGTCTAACAACTAAACAATAAATATGCCATCTATAGTTCATCAAATCTAATATCAACTCATGTATCGGAGACCAGAAATATCACTTCTGACATGTTTCTCTTTAAATACCACTGACACCAAGATAACCCTTCAATTTTCACTATAGCGAACCCCGGTACATTGACGTTAGCTAACGTAGCCATGAGCTAGCTGCAGCTGACGTTAAGCTAACAACAACAGCAGTGATGGTGCGCTTTGAATTTACACGAACATATATGATATAGACATTAAAATTACGTTGAAACGCATTTATGTGGCTACAGTGAGTGACGTGAGATGTTATCTTCTCTGCTAGCCTTAATGGATGAGATGCTGCTTATGAAGAGCACTAGGGTGTTGTCTTATTTTTGATTATCTACTTGTGTGATCATGTGTAACTTAACTTAAAGATCTGACTACATCATTTGTAAATATTGAGATTTAATAATTATCTAATCATCAATTGTGATTCAATGAACTCACCTGCACATTTCCAGGATCTTTGACGCTGATAGGAATGACTGTGATCCCGACACAGTCTTCAGTGTTTCAGCATCCTCTCTCTCTCTCTCTCTCTCTCTCTCTCTCTCTCTCTCTCTCTCTCTCTCCCTCTCTCCCTCTCTCTTCATTGACGTGCACGTAAAGTGATCCTGGCGACGCCTCTTACAATACGAAAATAACGTAACATTTATTTATTTAGTTAGAGCTGAAATTTTAGTGGGAATAATGTTACAAAAATATATATGACGTTTTAATTATTTTGTTATTTATTTAAAGTACGTTAGATAAATAAGGTAACAGCAAATATGACTTTTTAGTTGGTTTATCTGACACTTTAAATAGTGTGAATAAAATGTGACACTCTTCTCTTTTGAAAATAGAAATTACAATTAGCTTAAAAGCCCAACAATACGCACATAACTATATGATTGCGATTAGCAATGTATGACCCACTTTATGATAGGCTATCTGGTGTGACAAAGTGTTTCAAATTTACTAGCCGTCCCATTTTGCATAGCCTATGTAATATAGCAATAATAACATGGATACTTTGTTACACTGAGAGTCATAGATTTCAGAAAATGTCAATACAAAATTTATTGAGGATGTACAGTAAATGTACATTTCCTATAGTCAATTATATGCTGCACGTAAAACCTATAAAACCTAAAACATCTTACACAATTACCTTGATAAAGAAGGAAACAATATCACTAGAGTTGTGTTTGTAACATCAGTCCAATAGGTGGTGCTGTAGTTCAATATAACATAGTCACGGAGCCCTTAGCACACCAACGAAAAATGAATTTATAATTAGTCATTATTAAATATTATTAAATTCATATTAATTAATAGTAATTCAAAATAATACATTTTACCATACTAAACTTAAAAAAAAAACATTGATACATATATCATGTTAAATTTATATGTTTTTTTTTTGTTTGTTTGTTTATTGCTATTAAGATTTAAGTAGCCTATGTGGCATCAGATATTAGGACAGGTAATGACATTACACTTAAGTGTATCACAATAAATTATACATATTATATTTGTCAAACATTTGACAAATTTTTATTCATTTCTGGTATTTTAATTAACAAAAAAAAAAAACCATATGTTATGTGGCATGTCTAGGAGCACAAAAAGACAAATTTCAGGATTTTAAATATTAGAGAGCACTGTTATACTTTTTTCCACTTGAGCTGTGAGGTACTTTTTGTCTTTTAAGGTTATTCTGCCAGACAAATAATTACATTGTTTATATTTGGTGTATATTTTGTAAAAATGCTAGGCATAAAACTGTTGCAAATTTTTATACATTTTTATACAATCCAACCAAAACTGCATACTAAAGACCAGTGTGATAAAGCTACCTCTAAGATATTGCATAATATTAATACAGCTATGACCACAACAAAGAGAACAGCTAAGAATATTTCATGTTCACGATGAGGGATTCAGTGTTACCACAGCCACAGGCTATCAATAGTTGGAAAGATAGCTGAGGCTTTTTATCAGAGTGATGGATCAGAGAGAGGAAGGAAATGTTTTGTTGTATGTGTGACTAACATGGTACTGACAAATATAGTCAACATTAGAAACAAATCTAAAGATTATCATCCATCCAGTGACAAACAGAAAGACGGAAAGAGGTGCCATTTTTGACTTTACATATGTACAATAACAAAATATGTACAACCATTTCCTGTTCGTGTTCATTTTGCACAATTAAAAAAAAAGGAAACACTTTTAAACCATATACATTAATGAACTCCGTCCAGTTCATCCTCTGCACTCTGCGGTCAGTCCTTGCCTCGATATGTGATGTTTGTGAATGTTGATGTGGCACCTTTGTAGAGAGGGTTGTGACCCTACAAGAATAAAAATGTCAGAATAAAAAAAGTCAGTGTGCATTTATACCAGTCTAGGTTCTCTCAAAGTTATGAGCAAACATTCTTCCAGTAACATTAATAAAACATTCACTTCATTCAGAGATATCTGGTATTTAAAATGGTTCTTAAAATGTTGGCATTTATACGTCCTTCATTGGACTTTTTTTCTGAGACGTTTGGACGCTCGTCAAACATTTTTTAATGTTAACACTTGTTTCAGAATGGTTAGAGAACATTCAAAAGCAACATTCCCATAATGTTTGCGAAATGATAAAATGTTCCCTTAATGTTCGCATAGCCAAATTTTCAAATGTTTAAAGATCTCCTGTGGTGCAAATCAAGTTTTTAATGTTGTTTATATGTCAATGTGGTGATTTAATAAGCTTTAAGACAAACCATATGCAAATTCATTTGTCAGTATTGCTGAAGAGTCTCAAAAACGCTGTTTGAAACCACCCGTTTCCTACCTTCACAAACATGTAACCAGTCCTATCAACATTTCTTATCATTGAGTATTAAACCCTTTAAGAAAGGACTGGAAAAATCGGATGCAGAAATATATCGGGTGAATTGTATACTGTATGTAGCCTATATTACAATGTTATGATAAACTTTCTCCACTGACTTTCTGATGTTCAAAACATTTCTAAGGATGCTGATTTTTTTAGAAGGCAGCTATCTGACTTTGAGATGGCAAACGAGAACATGGTTTGTGTAAAATTAGCAACACATTGATAGTCAAGCAAATGCTAATCATATCAATTAACGGTATGTGTCCGGCGTAGAAGTGAGCGATACATAAAACGCATTACATACTGATACATAGTCTTGTAGACGACCCTATATAATTAACTCTTCCACTTCTTCTTCTAAATCAGTTTCTAGTTCAAACATATATGGCTGAATTAAACCAATATTTGCACTTGCCATAATATAGCATTTACTACAGTGTGTGATTGAGTGGAGGCGGAGACTAATTTGCATATTTAAACATTCTCGTATACGAAATAAACCAAGGGTTATACATTTGAGCTATTTAAAGGCATGACAAAAAAATCTTGAATATGTAATTTTAGTTATCAAAGATACAATTATTGAAAGGATACAATTGATTCAGGTCAACTGCAATAAACTGAGAACATTCAGAAATAAGGTTTCACTAACTAAAGGTTAGCAAAACATTCTTGGAACATATTTTTGTTAGCTGGTTAAGTGGTCAAGTTTAAGTGGGAAACTCTCAAGTGAAAGGATCAGAGAGTTCACATGTGGCCCGAGACCTCATGGGGAAAGCCTAATTAGCATGGCTAATTTAAAACAAAACTCGCCCAAAGGTACGGAGGCGTTTCCTTTGTTCTGAGGGGGGAAAACAGCATGCCACTGAAACAGTAAAACCATCCTGCCAACATGTATAGTTCACCAAGCTACTTCGACACAGTAATTTGAGCTTTTTACATTAAACATAGGGGTGTGTGAGTGAAAATGTTTTGTTATGTATCCTAAAGTCTTTGATCACTTAGCTTCTATCTGAAATGTACAGCAGTATGCACATAGTGTATTTCGTGAGCATTTTTACACTTCACTAACCGTTTCCCACTTGGCACGCGCCCGCTCTTCCTCGAACTTAGCAAATTCACGGCGATCATGGATGGTGATTAGCAGTTTCCATATAAGCAGAGCGGCCAGACCCAAGAACAAGATGGCACCAGCTACTGACAAGAGCACCACCAAGATGTCAGGGCCTTTAGGGCAGTCTAGTACACAGGAAAATAAATGGGGTTAGAGATGTTCTTAAAACTTTCATATAACAGGCAAGATTTCAGAACTAAGTCTGTTTACTTTTAATTACACTACTGTTCAAAAGTTTGGGGTGGTAAGACTTTAAAAAAATTGAAATGCTCATTCACACAACTATAATGATAACAATAAAGATATAGTTTTAAAAATCAATTTAAACATAAATGATAGCACAGTCCACTATGGCAACATTTAATCATTAAAATGTACATAAAGTCCCTAAAGAATAAGCACTAGTACCTAATAAGTATTAATACCTAATGGAATAGATGACTAGTATTTAAAAATAAATAATAGTAGATACTTGTATGGTTTAAGGATTCAATTTTAAAACGGCTTGCTATCATGGCACAGAGAAACAATATAATTGGAATCACTTTCAAAATGATTTTTTTCCAGCTCATAAACGCTAAAAAAAATTACAGTCAATCAGACTCTACAGCTTACTGACCCTAAACTTTTGAATGGTAGTGTTTATGTACCTTGATTTCCCTTTTTTTCTGAATTTTCTAAAAACAAATCCGTAAGCTCTCTTATATTGTCTCGAGTCTGTCTCTTTGCTTCCTGTCTGAACCATTCCTGTCCCAGTGGGAATTACACTGTCAGCGGGTTCTTCAGTAGCTTGGATGTTGTTTATTGCGGTATGTTTTTACAAGGTGGGGTGCTCCCTGGGTTCTGGAGATGTGTGTGCCACTAATAGAGCTCATGTTCCACATGTGTGTCCATTAAAGCCGAGCAGCAGACTCTCACTGCGGGCTCCTGAATTTACAGCCGTAACACACTGCACATATACCTATAAACTCCTGTATGTTCTCAAATCTCTAATATCCAAAAATACTTTTATCTTCTCAAACTATCTTTGTAAAAAAATGGAGAGTTGCATTTAAAATTCAATAAACACACTGCAGTGAGAGCAGTGAAATGGTGTTACCTGGCTCTTTGACTAGAGACAAGATGGATTTGCCACTGTTGTCCTCATAGTACTGAAACCTTTGCACACAGTCATCTTCATCCTTATAGGTGCAATTTACTGCATTCTTATCATGGAACACTGAAGAGTAACAGAGGGTTATAAAAAAGCTGACACTAATATATAATAATATATATTTTATTGTGTTTATTACCAATGTTTCGGTTATAATCTGTAACGAATTGAATGTAATAATGGTACCCAGATCATCCACCAGACTGATTTCATCTCTGCAGATTCGAGTGCAGGTGTCATCATCGAAGAGTTTCCCCCTCTTGAAGTGCTTACACTCTACACAGTCCCTGAGAAAGAAAAAGTTTAAAGACGTAAAAATATTTTACTTAAATAAAGGCGGCATAAATGTATTAACTTGAATTAATATGAAAAACGGTGGAGTATCCATTTAATACTTTTAATATGTTATATTGTGCAAAGCATATACACACGGTGCCGAAAAAGTAGAATGGTATAAGCTATTATGCTCACTTTTTCAGGGTGCAGGCGTCGGGACATGTGGGGCATTTGTCGCAGGTGGAGCCGTAGGCCCCAGGCTGAGTGCACTCACAGCTCCCACACACACACTGACCACGACCGCTGCACAACAGCCCTAAACTGGACATACAAGTGTCTGTCCGAGTAGAACAATTGCAGTTCTCCCCCTTCCAGTCTGGATCACACTGGCAAAACCCACAGGAACAAGTGCCATGACCTAGAATGAGCCATGAAAGGAAGAAATAAGTGAGAAGATTCCGCATGGCTGAACTGTATGTTTGACTCTTGCAAGAATGCTTTTCAGGATTAATAATGTTCACTCCCATAATGTAATGAGGTTGAACTTGAGCCTATAAAAGTGCCTCATGTAGGGAGTTGTACATTCCACATCATTACCAAATATTATGCGGAGGCTTTCCATGGTTCACAAACTAAATTTCCCAGAACTGTTGTCAAACAGATCCATGTATCTTTTTTTTAATCACACATGTTTTCTAAAAATGGACAGCTGGTGCAGGTGAATGTCAGTAATGTGACAGAATTAATATGATAAGCATTAGATACTATATTTCACTTGACATTCAATGACAGAATACTGAGCCCCATTACATGCGTTATAATTATAAACACATTTGCGGCGGTGTGCATGTTTGTGTAGGAGATTACCATGGTTTAGCAAAACAGTGTTTATGAGTGAACTGGGAATTTGGTTAAAAACACTGATGCAGCTAAATCAAAAACAAAATGGAAATAAAACAATGGCTAACCAAATGCAAAAAAAAAATAACATAGTAATGCATGTAATTATTCTTCCCACAGAAAAACAATACAAGCCCTTTCACATCAACCCAAACACTACTTTACTACCTCACTGGGCTATTTTTGGTTCAGTGACATAATCAGTGTGTGACAACGCAGAAAGGCATTTTCTGGATAACTTTGGGCCTCTGGGGATATGCGATTCAGGCTTTAAGAAACTTCTTACAGATTTTAAAGACTAACATTTTTTCAGTTGAAGACCTAAAAGGTACACTATGAAATCTTTTGGAACCACGAGTACTGAGATCTGGTTCTGCTTAAGCGAGAAAGCAACCCCCTTCCAGGAGGTACACAACTTCAAGAGGTCCACTATAGTATTTTGTAATTTTACATAAACTATTCGGCCATTCCAACTCAAACGCGCCCCAGTGGAACATCAGCACCTCGTCTGAAGAACAAACACACATGTCTCAAATAGGTCAACACATGGTTTAGCCTGCCAAGTCCCACAGAGCATGTTTATTTATAAGAAGAACTCGTTCTCAACTAACGCACGAGATGTTTTAGTGTTATTGTAGGTAATTCCTTTGAGGTGATGTGAGGTAGGGAACAGAGAATCTTACTCGTAAAGAAAGACTTTTGTACAAAATAACAGGCTGTGAAAAACAGAGCCTTTATCCTGCTGGTTGTGAGTTAGTCAAAGCTGAGATGCAGTAGCCCTAAAAAGAACGTGGACCCTTAAGTCACACTTAAAATGTATGAGTGTCTTTGCATTATTTGACAAAATATAAACCGAGTGACCATAAAAAAAAAACACCAGCACAATATTCAAGCATATTATTGCGCAAAAAGACCTTTTAAAGTGAAAACTAAAATATTCAGACAGTTTCTGAATGTCAAACGTTAGTAAAAACATGTTTATATGTATGTCTAAATAATGAACTACATGATCTGAAACAAAAAAAATATGATAACATTATATTTAATCTTTTTTTAATAAAAAAAAAAACTAAAAATCTTTTTAATGTTACTGAAAAAAAAAACAGATATTCAAAAGTTCACACTTACAAATAATCAGTAAAAAGCATTTGACATGCTGTCCGAGGGGAGGGTTCCGAGCTCGGAATTTGGCCCGAACCCAGAGTACTTCCTGTATCTCTGGTTAGGATAGTAACCAGACTAATGTGCGGAGACATGGTGGTGGAGGGATACAGAAAGTGTTGAGAAACATAAGTGAGTTGGCTGTATATATATATATATATATATATATATATATAGGCCACCCCTCGTACTGATTGGATAGGCAATTTAAACATGTTCCAGTTTTGATTCACCAAAACAAACCAACCTCATAAGAATAATTTGTTTCAAAATCCGACCAGATTGGCTGTCCTGTATTTAAAAAAAAAATAAAAAAATGGCACCCTAAACACTTCCGTTCTTCTGACGAGTCTGCACTTTCGTGACGTAAACAACGCTTTGACTGTCCGGGTAGAAGTCTGTAGCGTAGCTCGCTTCAGTGCGGGTTTGGTAAAAGTGTGTATCACTTGAAAAGCAACGGTCCTAGTACTGAGCCTTGAGGCACTCCATACTGTTAATGTCACATCTATTTGTAAACCCACAGTCTAATAATAAAACTCAACAGTCAGCAAAGTACATTTAGCTTCCCCTGACCCCAAATCACGTCTTACCTGAGCAGAGCTCTCCTTTGTACCGCAGGCAGCTAAAATCGTCACACTCACACCTCTTCCCCCAAACCTTGCCAAAATCATTATTGTGACACACGCATTGGCCGCACACGCAGTCTCCACGGCTGCTGCAGATCACTTTGTCTGGCCCGGTGCAGGCATCCTGCTCGGTGGGGATGTAGTCCCCTTCCGCACACTCACACCTGGGACCCAATCGTCCCGGGTTACACAGGCAGATTCCACACTCATAGGTGCCGTTGCCATGGTGACAAATGGGACTGTCGGGCTCCGCCTTAGCTTGACATTTACACTCACACTCAAAGTTGACTGTGATTTTCAAGGTGTCTTTAAAGCCCACTGGTTTGATGGTAAAGGTCTTACGCTTCTCCTTGGGACAGCCCCTGGCCCGAGCTTCAACGGTGAAGGACACCTGTAAAGGAGATGTTGAGGAAATGCAGGGTGGTTACAGAGCACCAGTGTTCAAAAACATAAATTATAGCATTATTACATTACAAATTAGAACTGAAGGACAGTGCTACGCTCACACTATACTGTTCAAAGGTTTGGGGTCAGTACGATTTTATTTTATTTATCAGTTCTCTTAATCGATGGATCAAAAGTGACAGAATAGACTTTAACATTGTTACAAAGTTTCTATTTCAATCAAATGCTGCTTAAAGGTGCTATATGTATTTTTAGCAGCCTCTATCGGTGATGTTTCAGATTGCAACCAATTTTTACAAGAGCGTTCGTGCTCTTGCGCATACTCGAACACATAGGACACAGCCACCCTGAGACTTTCAACACACCAGAGAAAGAATCACACAACATGCTGGAAACTCATGTAAACTCCCAATCCAACGTTACAATAGTAGGCTACTTTTATTAGCTTGCCGTTGAATTAATGCTCCATGCTTACCATGATAACGTTACATTGACTGCATTTAGCCGGGATGTGGTCTAGCATAAGGCATTTCACTAACTATTTGTGTATCTTTCACAATCAGGCAGCAATGTCAACATAGAAGAATGTATAATATGATAAAGAAAACAGTTAGTGAACTAGACTGAACAGTTTGTGTTGGAGTCTATGTTGTGCTGGAGGCAGGTCGCTTTTTAGGTGTTATCAGACTCAGACTCATTCGCATAGACTGTATATAAAAAGGAGAGAGGCTCGGGAGCGCGCATGCACGTCACATCCGATGGATTTCGCAGAAAATCCGAACCGGAGACTTCACGTATAGAAATAACCTGACAAGTGGATCATTGTATGTGGGATTACAACCCCTTCACACACAGGCAATAAAAAAGGAATAATTTTAGAAGAAAAGTTACATATAGCACCTTTAATGAAAGAATTTTGAAATACTACTATTTTTACTGTATTTTGGATCAAATAAATGTAGTCTTGGTGAGCAAGAGACTTATTTCAAAAGCTACCCTAAACTTTTAAAATTTAAATGGTAGTGTATATTCAAACATATTTAAATAAAACAAAGTTTATTTAGTATTAAAAATACTTTTTAACTAAATAGTATAGTTAAAAATAACTAAAATATATTATAATGTCAATCTAAAAATAAGAGAAAAATATAATAATATAATATAACAGTTGAAAAATAAAAGTATACTTTATATATATTTTATTTCTTGGATGTGTGGATGTTTAGCCATCATGTACGTGACATATGTGAGTCTTATCCTTCCATTGCTGACAGTGACAGTGACTGTGTTGGAATGACAGACAGTCTGAGATGAAGACTGGGTGGTGTGAGTCAGGGTGGTACAGAAGAGAACAGGAAACAGGCAAGTCTGATGCCTAGACACACTCAGCAAAATGAGTAATGGCACAGTTACACCCACATGTCCTGTATGTGTGTACGTTTTTACAGTTAACCATTTACAAGGAAGGGAGTGAAACCACAATGTTTTATGCAACTCATTTATCAAGGAAGGCAGATAATTGCACATTAGAAAGGACATTTCCTGTGCTCCTCCTTATTTGTGGAGTATGTCAATCCTTCAGAGCATCAGACTGAAAATGAAGAAAAGGGACCCTTGGGGAGTTTTGGAATAAGTGCTTTTGTTAAGCGACACCAGTAATTTAATATGGAGAATAAAGAAACAACATGAGAATCGAATGAGATGGATAGAGACAATTAGAGTGATAGACAGAAAGAGCAAAAAAGATACTGACGGTATCTCCTCTTTTGAGGCCAGAGCAGGATCTTAGTCCAGGTATGACTTCTCCATTGAGACATGTGGCATTAAATGTCAGACTGAGCTCTTCTGGGACATTCAAGAGCTCCAGCTCAACCTTAGAGCGCAGTTTCTGTTACACAAACACAACAGCAAACAATAGATCAGTGACCACAGACATGTTAATGTCCCAGGTTCAACACAAGTACAACTTTATTGATAGCATATGTGGAATAATGTGGATCACCACACAGTTTCTCTGTTCCCTGCACTCAGTTTTTAGCCTTATTTATTTGGCAGCAAACGTCTGCCAGTTGATGCATGACTTTTGACAGCTCTGGGACTTTAGATAAAAAATACAAATTAAACTTCCGCATTTTTGTATTCCTACCCATGTACAGTCAGATCGATAGAGGGGTGGAGCCAAAATCAAAATTGCATTTTTGATGTTTTGGCAAAAGGGAACGGCACAACCCTTTTTCTGTTTTTTCTAGTCATGCAGCACCGATTTAAAAAAAAAAAAACATTTGACGTTTCAGCTGCATAGACAGCCAAGTTTTATTAAAAGCCCATCATGTCAAGAGTGAATTGTCCCTTAAGTTGAACCCAGAAATTTATTTTGGCAAATGTAAAAAGGGACATTACAGCATATGCATCCTGGATCAACTGGATGACGTTATGAGAATCCTCGGACAGCGTTCCCACTGCAGTGCCAGGGATCAGCTCACTGTAGTTCTACAATGGATAGAGGGGAAGTCTTTTGAAAGTGTCCTTAAAAATCTTATCAGACATTTACCATATTGATTTACGGTAACATTTAATAACCTTCTTACCTTATAAAGGGATTCCACATGGCTAGTCACAGCAAAGATGAGATTTATATTGTTCTCTGACATTTTCTCTGTGATTAATGCCAGTGATGGATAGTCCTGAGAAAAATGTTAGAATACATAATTAAAGGTCATATGCTGTCTAATACTAAATATTCCATCAACATTTATGTTTTGTCTATATATTGCAACCAAACTTTGTTTTTGGGGTTTTTATGTTTTTGTGGAAAAGTACTTAAAAAGATCAGCTGATTTTCACTACCATAGTTGTAGACATATTGTAGATGTTATCTGTTCCCACATAGCATTGGCCATCATTGGGTCGCACAATTCCCGCCAAGCGCCCATCCAGTGCCACGTGTGTCTTGGCATCTGTGGTGAAAACCAGTAAGTGAGATGCACCTGGTCTCCAACCAATTTTATCCTTAGAGAAAGACACAAATGATCAAATAAGAGAGGTCAAAATGAAAGTAGGCCAAACATACTTATAAAGGTGCCACTTCAACCTTGCACACGGCTGCCTGTATGATGGCGTCGAAGCCTCCCTCTGGGGCGTCCCTGTTCCGGGACACCTTCTGTTTCCTCACTTCCTCTGTAAAGCGGCCCACCTCCTCTGTCAGAGACAGAACGTGTCTGTAGCCAAACTGAGGCTGGCATTTGTACGGAATTCTGGCATATAAAATAGAGAAATATTTAAAGACCAGAAATGAACACGAGAATGATGAGAAGGTTCAGGAAGTTGAAATATGGGCTTCTATTAATACTGGTAACTGTGGAACCATGCCAAACCAATGGGTAGTGTTGGTCATTCACCTTTGCTGGCACAAATGAGTCACAACATTCAAGTTTTAGAAAACAGCTTACAGTGTAATACTTATTTTGTATGTAACTCAGCAAATAGAGACACTTTAACCATGATAGCAGGGTGACTAAAGATAATAAATATCAGATTCTGTCAGCTAACAAGCACACCGCCCAATTACATGTTTGTAATGAACACCTATCATCAGTAATGTTTATGTTCAGCGTGTAAATATATGGCATCACTCACGAGTAACAGGGATTTAACACGGCCTCTTCAGGGGAGATGTACATGTATGGGGACACGGGTTTATCCACGAAAGCCCCAAAGCCCATGCGCAGATTACTGGTGGTTTTGCTCATCTCTTCACTCAAGCCTTGCCCCAGCCGTCGCAACTGAGACAAGTCGTCATTCATGGAGTAGGACAGGTCCATCAGATAATACAAGTCCACAGGGTAGTCCTCAACCTGACGGACTTTCAGCGTGAAGACCTGGGAATCATCTGTGAAACGGCAGAGTAACAATTCGGTCTAATGGAAGAACGTGTAATTTGCAGTCATTCGTTTTTGGGTTGATGAACTCACCAGGTCTTAGAGAGATCTGCATTCTCTGAGGTTGGATCTGGGTGACGTCGGTGGTGGATCCCGAGGCCTTGTCACTGAGATCCTTGTTCTCCGTCACATGCATTTTGCTGGCGGGATATTCTAGAGCTCCTCTCCTGCATCCTGCCTCGATGAGGTTCTTCTTCAGGTCACATCGGGAAGAGCCAGGCACATCTTGTCCAAAATCCTGATAAGCATTTGGTAGGCTACACAGTTATACTGGCACAGGAAACTTAATAAATATTTCTGCAGCAAATAGAATTACGGAAAAACAAATCAAACACTCCTCGCCTGCCATTTGTTGAAAAAAAAGAAGAAGTCCTTTCTCCTAAGTCAGGTTAATGACTAAGCCAATATTTTTGCAACAAAACGTACAATCTATGGATTTCCTTTCACAGCTAAGGAAACAGACATAATTTTACTTCCATAAGATATAATACACGACTCACACTTTTATATGAGATAAGGACAAAAGTTTTGAAAAAAGTTTGAAAAAAGACAGTAACAACACAGAGAAATTCTTTGTTAATAATCCAATGGCTTAAACATAGCTCAAACATAGCTTAAACATAACTCGTCGCACATGATCAACGCTCCTCCCACCTGGACATTGTTTACCTTTTCCGGCTACAGCACGGGACTGCAGCGCGAGACTACAGCTTGCCGTCTAAAAGACTATTTAGGTGAGTTGAAACAATAGCTAAGTTGCTAAATGCATCTTGTTCACATGTAGGGTCCCTGTTCATGCTGGAAAGACATTTTAAATCGCGTGTCTGTTAAGAGGCTCAAAAATGCTCTTTATGTCCATGCCTCCATAGATTCCGTTTTAGCTGGGAGCTCTGGGCATTCGCGGTCGCAGCTCCGCGTAGTAAGCACCAATCCGGTTCGTTTTTTTTTTCTATAGTCAGTCAGTACACTCACAAAGGTCTAACGATCAAGATTAACTTAAAAATTCCCCGGAGTTCTCCTTTAAATTGGCATCTATTTGCTAAAAAAAAGTATTAATCTTATACAATGCATATTAGACTAATTCTTCTCCATAAGCTCACTTTCAGATCTGCGACCATCCAACCAACAGCGATAGATTTAAATCCCAATTTCCCCCCCAGATAATCTGCTACACTCGGATCACACAGAATAAAATCTGTCGCTACTTCGGTTGCATTGTCATTGACTAGATCATTGACAATGACATTGATAGTAGTGGTGACGGTAAAACCATTGTCTTGAGAAAAAATTCGTTGTTGTAATTGATTTAATGTTGCAAAAATCTGTTTTGTCATGAAACGAGACAAAAAATCCTTGACTCAGAGATGAAGCAGTTTATTTAAGTCTTAAAAGCACAAGGGTATTTGATGTCCTGTTTACATCTGGAAGACGTATTTTTAAGAGTGTTTGCTCATCTGCAAGACGTCTAGGACGTCTCCTGTCGGATGTCAAATAGACGTTTAGAAGATGTCAGTTTAACGTGCATTCTAAATCATTACATCTTGGAGACATCTTCTAAACGTCTATTTGACATCTGCAGGAAACGTCCAATAGACGTCTTGCAGATGAGCAAACACTCTTAAAAATACGTCTTCCAGATAGGAATTCAAACAGCCTTGTGCTATCTGAGTCATGATCTGAACATTAGCATACTAAGATATCGCTGATATAAATATATAAATAAAATAATTTTACCAATAATATAGGCCTAAATTTCAGAAAACATAACAATACTAAGACTACTAAGACTGACTGAATGTTTGATTATACAATCAATTTGCTTCAGCTCAGTCATAATTTTTTGTAGAGCACCTCACCTCTTGAAAGCACCAGGCACAGGTAGGATGCACTGCCAGGCACTGCTGACATGTGCTGGCTCCTCGAGAAGTACAGATGTTGGAGCCTGGATGGAAGAAAAGAAAGAAAAAAAAGCTCATTTTTGATCTCCAACTAGATTTAAACTGCATTTAAACTGGCAGCCTGCAGGTTTATAGAAACAAAAACATGTCTAAACATTAACATTATGATCAGTTTCACAATTGTCTCAATTTGTAGGGGAAATAAATGACCAGCATTACCAGCATGTATCAGACAAAGCATTTTACAAACAGAAGTTTATAAAGTTCACATATACTTATCAGACCTTTATCATACCTGATCTGTCAGATATTTAATTATAACTGAAAGTGCGTCCTGACTACACGCCAAGTTTTATAGTGGGGAAAATGTGGATCCATTTAGTGAAAATGTTGCTTTACGGTTTGAAAGAAAGAAAGAAAGAAAGAAAGAAAGAAAGAAAGAAAGAAAGAAAGAAAGAAAGAAAGAAAGAAAGAAAGAAAGAAAGAAAGAAAGAAAGAAAGAAAGAAAGAAAGAAAGAAAGAAAGAAAGAAAGAAAGAAAGAAAGAAAGAAAGAAAGAAAGAAAGAAAGAAAGAAAGAAAGAAAGAAAGAAAGAAAGAAAGAAAGAAAGTATCTGACAGTCAAAATTAAACTTATTCATTCATCCTCTGTCTTGAGTCACGTCAGGACCATGTCAAAATAAAGTAGGCTATATCAAAATGCGATCAGACAAGACAGAAAAGTTGTTTAGGACAAAATAGATTTAGAGAAAACTGAAAAGACAGGACGTAACGTTACCAAGTCCAGTATCAATTAGGAATGCAATCACACAATAAATCCATAAAATGAAGAGCGTGAAGGAAGTTTTCTCCATCTCGGGTAACGGATGACTGGATACAGGCGTTTATCGCTCGATCTTCTCTACTGAGACACCGGCGGTTTGTGCGGTCTCTGCCCTCCTATTCCTTTACGCTCTCGACATCAGACTAACACCAAATATAGAGTAAATTTGTGGCGAAACTGGGTTTGTTTCCGAGAGAGGGGCAGAGGAGGGGCTGACTTCACGAACAACCACAGGTCTTGAATTGAAACCGTAAATAGCAAAAGATCTGTAATAAAACAGAGTTTTTTTTTTTTTTTTACAAGACATCTTTTTCATCCGATTAAACTCTTCTTGATTGATCATGACCAAGATTGCCTATAAACTATGTCATAGACTGGTTGCCTTATTGTAAATCTAGCCTATAGCACAAATGTGTGAAGTTTCTGTAACTTACATCGCGATTGTGTTACACTGTTTAGTCACTGGTTTTGACTGTTTAGTTGGTCTTTAGCTGGAGTTGGTGGTGATCTATAATGAGCTCATGGGGCTGACTGACACTGACTTGGCAGACCTTGGGCAAGCAGGTTAAAGTGTGTACAACACATTGGATTTTTTTTTTTTTTTTTTTTTAGTATTTATAGGCTATTTGACTGAGGCCCTACTTTAATTAATTTCTTTTTCTTACGTCATGTTTGGTTTCTGTTGTCTCGTCCCATCCCTTGATGTTCAGTCCTCCTTCAAACAATGAAAGATGCCATAGAGAAAAAAATGGAACTGGAAATGGAAATACATTTTTTTTATTAGGCTACCAAATGTCAAATAATTTAAATAAAATGTAAATTGAAATAATAAAATTAATAACGTCATTGACACCTCAAATGTCACCACGGATTTCAGGAAAATAAAAACGCGTTATATGTGCTATTTAAATCTTACAACTCCTGTTGCTTCATATACAATAAATAATACTTAAGGGTTTTCAAGAGTCACCCGCCCATCGAATCTCCTCTATAATTTATCCAGATGATGATGCTGGTAGGCTACTGTTCGCCCTCTAGTGGCTGAACTGTCGATATGTTTAGTTCGAATAACTTTATCTTTTGGGCCTAATTCTCTCTTAATCTGTGTTTAATATTATAACCTAGCAAAAACAAACAGTTTGACCTACTGTCAATTTAGGAAAACTCTCATTTACAATTGCTGTCACATGCCAATGTTTATTTTTTTTTTTCAATATTTAAAATTTTCTACAAATTCCACAATGATTGCACAAAAGAGGAGATATTTATCAACATACACAAATAAGTTATTTTCCTCACTTGACTTTAGACTGAGCCCAGCTCATCTTCCAAAATATAAAATCATCCATCAGATCAAGTGTATTTATTTTGTCGCATTGTAACTCTTCGTACCCTGCTTATCCATTCTAAGATTGTTACAATATTGTTGCCAAACTCACGTTTCACACACTTCTCAGTTGTAATACATTTTTAGTGCACTAAAAATGTATTGCAACTGAGAAGTGTATGCCTGAATCTGACTATTCTACATATTTGATTTTATTACAATGTTGCTTGTGCTTTCCTTGTTTTTCTTTTTCCTAGGATAAGATATTAAACACATCCAGAAATGCCATGCAAAAAACAACAACCAAACATTTGATTTTACACTCTAAAAATGAATATGCTTTATCTAATCAATAAAATTGTGGCAACAGATTGCAAGCAATATTATTAATTAAATTGACAAATTAGAATTGGGTAATAATTAATCAAAATATTCCTTAAAAGTTAACCATTTAAAATGAGTAAAGTTTACACCAAAAAAATAAACAAACATATCTGAATAACAGACAGACATCAAAGATTTTTTTTTTTAAATATTATCTTTATTTTATATTACCACCATTGAAGACACCTGATGTTAACAAGCAGAATCACTGAAGGAGAAACCCGTCATTTAAAAACAAACCTAAAACAAACACTGAGCACAATGGTGACTTAAACATACTTTAAAAAAAGTTTTACTCATTTTAAATGGTTAACTTTTAATGAATTAATTTGATTATTATTCAATTTTGTTGTTAAATTTAATTAATAATATCTGTTGCCACGATTTTTTGTTTAGATAAAGCGCATTCATTTTTACAGTCTAAGTTCAATCTGAAACGTTTTAATGTTGAATGTTACAGCTAAAGATCATCTTCAGGAATATGATACAACTTTGTGCACGATGCCAGGCGAGGCCTTGACTTTATTTACCTTTTTATAAACTATGTGGCTGGAATTATAAGAACCTGTCTGCCAATCAACTTTCAGAGCAACAAACATGAGTGGCATAATGTAACATGTCAGTTCATGCTTTCAAAGACAAACATTCCTTTTGGCCAAACATATTTCTTGAGTTTTCTTTTAAAGTCTGTGAGACTCAATACTCTGGTGCATCTTGAACTCATAACAACACAGGATAAAATTTCTTAAATTCCTGAACATAAAGTAATGATGAGTACTTACAAACCCAAAACAGAACAAAGGAGCAAAGTATGCATTCCTCCAAAATAAAAAAAACAACATGTATAAAAAAACGAATCTATTCAATAAATGCCAAATATTAAATGACCAAAACAACTTTATATCTAGATCAAATGAACAAGTCCCTATATTATTTAGCTGAATGAATTCCCCAGAAATGTATTGCTTGCTAAACATTTATTTTGCCAAATGAGCATCATTAAGCTTTATTTTAATTTGCAATATAATCTTGTGGCCTCTGACGCCCAAAAATAACTCTAACAGCTCCCGTCACATTTTCAGGGCATTCACAGATAAAGCTCGGTGGGACTGCAAGGGGATTTATTTTTAGAGGGTCTATCAGCATCCTTTGGATGTGGCTGTAGATTGACAGGACAAGTGTGGCCAGCAGGATGAAGGAAGGAGTTCCTGGATCTAGACCACACACCCCCACCCACTGACCCAGCATTCCAATAAAGAGAGATAGAGCTGTTCTTGCTTCCTCACGCCCCCTTTTGCTCTCCCAACACTTCACATGCTCTTGGCCATGTGTATCTGCGCTCACCTCTCAGGACTGACAGAAGCTCGGCTGGCAGTCTGGGCCACGGAGGAAGACTGAACATCCAGGGATGGGACGAGACTAATGATAGAAACCAAGAAACATTACAAAGTAAGAAAAATGGTTGCAGAGGAGGTAGTGGTGACCCTCTCAGGAGGTGCACCGTGGGGTTTCCGATTACAAGGAGGAGCTGAGCACCAGAATCCCCTCCAAGTGGCAAAGGTAAGGGGACAGTTCGATATCTATACCTGGTTTAGCTGAATTGTGTGTCCCATTTAAAAGAAGGGTCTATCAACCTGTTAAAAAAATACTGCACATAATTACAAGTAAAATTGTCACATTAAAAGATCATTTATATATGTAAAATACAACACAGTCTCATGAAGATGCGTATCTATACCACGAGTGTCATTTCTCGTGGCATTTATACGCCAAAAGTGTTTTTTTCGTGAATATGGTACGCTCTAAAAAACCCTGGGTTAGGTTTAGGGGGGAGGGGGGTGGGGAGTTCGTGCGTATTATAGGCAAAAAAGTGCCTATCATATGTACGCGAAAATCACTGAATACCTATAACACTTGATGAGCCTACAAGATTAAAGTATTATTGAGGACATTTTCTGATGAAAACTCATGTGGGTCATGCGGCCCGTTCACATGTGTGAGGATATGTTTGTCATATATCATGTATGAACAACAATCTTGTTGGGGCCCTTTAAATGAAATCCTCATTGCATATTCTAAAAACTTAAAATGTGATTAAGATAGATATAGCATCGACATATGGGCAAACATAAATAAGATAACACTGTCATATCATATTACAATTACTAGAGAGTACATGCTAGAGAGCACTTATTCTATCTGTTGATAAATGCTGTTCATGAGCTATTTGGCTGTACGCTGTAAGCATTCCTGGTCCATAGATAAACCTGCTCAGGGCATCTCTTCACTCTTATCTAATTGACAGCTTTTGTTTGGCTTCCTTTGGAATCCAGATCTTTCAGAGAAGCATTCTCACACAGTTCTGTATAAATGAGGATGTTATTTCAGGAGTGAGTGTAATTACAGCCACAGTGTCTACTTATAAGCACAGTATGCCCCATTTGTTAAGTGACAACTGTGTGCAATGCAATTTCCCTGATCTAAGGGCTATTTTGGATTGGTGAGTGATGGTAGAGACAGTCTAGTCTACTCTTTCCATTTTCCAAGAGAAAAGATATCCATCATAGAGCAATGGCCCTGACTTTTTTATTTAGAGAAATATATTTTTGCTTGGAAATAAATGTCCGTCCAGCACCAGGGAGTTTCCCCTCGTCATTCATTTCAAGGTCACTTCTGCAAACATTCATCTCGTTTCCATATGCGGTGTGGCCTTTTTTCCATGACCATCTCTACTTTTAATTGAGCTATTCTGATCCACCCGGATCTCTGATTGCTCCTTTTAATCCTGGCATCTAGAACGACCTCAGTGACACTTGCTCGGCTATCAAAATCCTCTGGCAATGTTTTGAAAATGACTGAAGATGTACAGGGTGTCCTCATAGTAACTCGTAATGTAAATGCATTCATACTTAATGCTTTGCAAGCCACATCCACTTATTTTACTATATTAGTGCTATGTCCACTTCTCATAAGTATGCACTCATTGAGTTTTAAGCTGAATCTACTGAGGCTGAGTGACAACTGACTCTTTACAATAGTTGAGCACTTTATTTAGGCTATGTGGGGAACACATGGCGAATTCATGACATGGTTTAGGTCTGCCAAGTCAACAGCTGCCCATTTTGTTCCCCCAACCTGCATTCACAGACCATTTGATCGGCAATAAAAAGAAGGTGAACGGGCCTGGCTTTCATCTATTGTCTTCCAATTACAAGTTTGTGTTACCAGTTTTCACAGAAAAGCTAAAATAGCATTGTGTTTGTAGTTTTAATGGTCTCATCATGCATTTATTTTTGTCCACAACTTACAAAAAGCTGTTTTTAAAATTAGACATTATATAAGACTAGTCTGAGCTGCTCAGAGCTGTTAAGCCCTTTAGGCCTTTGTAGGGGAAAATACATATTTGCTTTAGGTTGAGTTGAACATATCCCCCCTTAACTCATCAAATCAGTTGTAAAGTGCCTTTAGAAGCGAGAGACAAAGACAGGAATGTGGCTGGCCTTTAGCTTGGGACGTGTTGATGAAGTGAGTGTTAGAAAAGCGCTCTTATATTTGACAGATGACCTCAGGAAGGCTCTATACACTCAAGGGTATTTGAAGATGGGCAAACATCCATGTAAGCAACACTGAATCTGCCAATACAAAACTCACTGGATGAAGCCTATAATCTTTAGTTTGACAGTAAAATTATTTAATTTAGTATAGCTTCCATGTTGATAATAAAAGAATTTTTTGCTAAATTCTGAACAATTTTTAATACACGATCTGATAAACAATATTTCGGTAGCTTATATTTTTGTAGAATTATTTAAATAGGCTGTGCAGTATTTTATGCAAAAGAAGAAAAAACAAAAGTTGAACAGAAACATATTATCAAAAAGATTAATTCAGTGATACATTTCGTGGGTATCATGAGTAAGTTGTGAGTGAGTCACACTCACGTTTAAAAAACAATCATATATGGAATATGCTTCATAGAACCCCAATGAGCCCTTTTTGCTAAAAAGAGCCATAAGGACAATTCATAACAGCGGTTACAGAGAACATACAAGAATTAAAATCAAGAATTCACTGACCTGGTTCATGTTCAAACAGCAAACATAATGTATAAGGTAAAAAACAACTACTTCCTGGCAATATTCAAAAACTGTTTTTCAATAGAGAAGGGAGGTCATTTTAGGATTGGGTGCAACTTTAAACATCCCTGTGTCCGTACAACATTAAACGGTTTTTGTATTTCTTCTTTTGTGGAGTGAAGTTGTGGAACAGACTAAGTTTAGTGCTCACACAATGTCCAGCATAACTAAAATGAAAAAGCGGTACACAAGTATACTGTATTTTTGACAAGGTACGAGAATGAAGAAGGTCGTTAGGTGATCTCAGTTAATTTATTATATATATATATATATATATATACACATACATATTTTACATTGTTTAATAATTATGTGGATACAAATATAGGTAAATATCTTTGTTATTTATGTATTCTTGGTTTATATGGAGAAAAAATAGATGTAGATGATTGGTTGTGAGAAGCGGTAAATAAGCTCATGCTTCTTCCTATACTCCTTTTCGAACATTTTCTTTTAACGTTTACTATTTAACATTGTTTTTTGCTTTCAGTTTTGATGAGTATTTGTTATTATTAGGTTTTTGTTTTTGTCATTAAGTTATTTTATTTTTATATTTTGTTTTTTATACATATTCGAAATAACAATTAAAAAAATGATAAAACTTTTTACACATGCATAAAAAACATCAAGGAAGTTTGTTCCAGTAGTCTAATTTACACTCATGCTCACACACAGTCAAACAGTAAGTGGATTTGAGCTGTAGTCAGTCACAGAAAGATTGTTCAATAAACCTGGTTTTGAAGCATTTTACGTGTGTCCACTGTTTTTGCGTCTTTAAGTCAAGTCAAGTCACATTTATTTATATAGCGCTTTTCACAATACAGATTGTATCAAAGCAGCTTCACAGTGATAACATGAAAGTAGTACAACACACAACAATAATATTGTTAAATATTAAACATCCCCAACTAAGCAAGCCAAAAGCAAGGCAACAGTGGCAAGTAACACATGCTGGGGTGCGTTGTAACAATTACATCCTACCCCAGTAGTGGGGTGGATTGTAAAAAAGGCACACCATGTATTTGACATCAACTTATAAGAGCTGTGATATTCTTGCGAGAGCTGTGAGGTTTGAATGAGTGCATTTAGTTTTGTAGTAAACAAATATGAGTACTTTTTAAAAGCAAAAAGTGTTACAACCATACCCACTGTAGTCTCCCTATACATGCTTATTTATCTTCCTGAAACTCATCAACAGAATGTTTGTGCTGACTCTGTCTCCCCCTGTTGTTAAAGGTGAGGAAGCGCAGTAAGGCCTGTAGGGCTGGGCTCAGAGAGACTGATGAGCTGGTGTCAATCAATGATGTGTCCTGTGGAACACTATCTCATGCCGAGGCTATGAATCTGATTGATTGTGGCAGAGGAACCCTCCATTTGCGAATCAAAAGATCGGGGTGAGATATGATTATCATGAGGGATTGAGAGTCATGCTATTGAATTTATATTCAAAATAATCATTTTGCATTCCATTCAGGGCCCCAGCTGCATATCAGTCAGTGGTGCTTCTGGGTCGGGCCCCCTCTCCCCGCATTGATAAGGAGTACCGGGCAGCCTTTAGTGCACTGTCCCCGCCACTTACCTCTAAACCACCCGGTGTCAACCGAGCATCGCTCATGTCCCCCACCGCCGGCCTAGAGTGGCTTCGGTCCCCTCCAGACAGTGAAGCTTACTACGGCGAGACAGACAGCGACGCAGATGTGGCGGCTCAAGAGAGGCAGCGTAGACAGAAACGACGAAGCCCCAGTAGCTCTCCTGCCAAGAGCCCCGGCCAAGCCTCACCCCAAGAGGAGGAGACTTCGGAAATGAGTGGCTATGAGAGCGCCCAGGACATCTGCATGTACCCTCAAACACAGAGCTGGCCTGTATCTGATCTAGAGGGAACGGGGACTCAGCAACAGCACGTAATGCCTGGGGTGGCACGCAGAGAGGTGGTCTACCAGTCCTCGCAGCCTGAATGGTCACATCAGGCTGAAAATTCCTCTGAGAATTCAGACCAAAGTCCATCAGGAGCTGCTGAAGTGGACAGTGGTTTCCAGGAGCCTCCCACTATCCCACCTCCACTTGTTTCTCCAGAGAGGGCAAAAGAGGCTCTCATGCTTGCTTCTCACAGACAGATGGTACCCATGGTCGGTCCTGTGGACAACCCAGTGGATGAAGAACTCACTGTCACGTACATGGACAAGGCCAGGCAAGCTAGTGAGTACCAGTCATCTTTTTTTTAAAAAGCACACACACATTACTGTTCAAAAGTTTGGGGTCAGTATGATTTATAAAATGTTTTTGAATTATGCTCACCAGGGCTGCATTTATTTAATCAAAAATACAATAAAACAGTAATTGTGAAATTGTATTACATTTTGAAATAACTGTTTTATATTTGTAATGTATTTTAATTCATTCCTGTCATGGCAAAGCTGAATTTCCAGCAGCCATTAGTCTTCATTGTCACATGATCCTTAAGAAATCATTTATCATTATCAATGTAATATCAGTGTTGCTTGATATTTTTGTGGAAACTGATACATTTGTTTTCCAGCATTGCTAGATGAATAGAACATTCAGAAGAGACTTGTGTGTCATAATACAAGCCTTTACGGTCACTTTTGATCAAGTAAAGGTATCTTTGCTGAATACAAGTATTAGTTTATTTCGTAAACCTATTTTTTTAAACCTTTGAACATGCTTGAATATCATCAAACAATAACTCTTTGACTGAACTTAAATCACTTAAACAAATTTCTTTAACACTTTGTGCATATCATTGTTCATATCTCTTTAAATGATAATGAGCAACTGCTCACCCCACCCCTCTCTTCCATGAGAGTGTCAAATGGCTGAGGGCAGAAATATGCTAATTCGGGGCAGTCCGTCAGTGGTCGTGGGTGGGGCATGACCATTATGACATCATAGTACTCAGAAAATCCAAATGCCTGATTATTGAGAGTGTTTATACTTTTTGAGGATTAAAAAAGGAGTGAATGGATTTTGAGAATGAGAACATGGATCCATGGCCTTGTTACCACTGTTCAGGCTGCTGCTGGTGGTGTAATGGTGTGGGGAATGTTTTCTTGGCACACTTTTGCCCCGTAGAGCCAATTGGGCTTTGTTTAAATGCCACGGCCTACCTGAGCATTGTTTCTGACCATGTCCAACCCTTTATAGCCACCATGTACCGATCCTCTGATGGCTACTTCCAGCAGGATAATGCACTATGTCACAAAGCTTGAATCATTTCAAATTGGTTTCTTGAACATCCAACAAATCTCCATCAACTGCAAGATGCTATCCTATTAATATGGGCCATCATTTCTAAAGAATGCTTTCAGCACCTTGTTGAATCAATGACAGGTATAATTAAGGCAGTTCTGAAGGCGAAAAGGGGGTCAAACACAGTATTAGTATGGTTTTCCTAATAATCCTTTAGGTGAGTGTATATGGAGGATGAATTCAGAATTATTTGTGTACTGTGTTGAATTTTTCCTCTGAAAAATTCACTAGAGATAAATCATCCATGTCAATTAAGAAGGAGTGTAAATCTGGACCTGGTGTGATGCAATGATATTTGATAAAATTAAGCCAGAATTCAGCTTATCACATTTTTTACTGCATATTGCAAGATATTGTGTGTGTGTGGTGTGTGTTTGTGATGATACAATTCATTTTCAGGACAGAGAGCATTTTTGAGGATGAAATAACCTTTGGATTTGCCATACTTCGCCAGTTTTGCAAATCTGAGTTAACCATACAATGAGAATATGAGTTTGCAGTCAAAGTTGAACGGAGCATGACCCATAATTGAATTCACAATGACACAAATTACTCCTATGAGCCAGTTATGTTAATGAATCGATCAACATAAATCAGTCTTAAGAATCATTCACTGAATGAACTCGCTGAATCAGTGAGAGCAGTTTAACTATTTACTAAAATACACATTTACTAAATCGATTGTCATACAACCTAATAACACAATATGGCTCAGTGGGAGTAATATGGCTCAATAAGTAATTGAGCTCATATACAAATGTCAGTGATGGGGGTTCCTCACTCTGCTGAGGGTTTAACAGGGCAGGCTATGAGGGCTGGAGTCTATATTTGTCCCATGACTCAGACCTATAATACAAGCCTCTATTGCATGCTGGGAAAGGCATGTCCAGTTGTTGTCCAGTGTCAGTGATATTTCATTCTCTCCAAAATGGTTGGCTGAGATCTACTGGACAGGTTACTGTTTTTCTTTTCTTTCTTTTTTTTTTTTTAAATTTAGATTAATGATATGTATTTCTACTGAAGCCAAGTGCTGATTTTAAGTATCATATAACTTAAGTCACTATTCAGTGATTTGAAAGCTCATCCCTCTCAAAGGTTAAAAATCTGACCTTAAATATGAGATGCATAGACAGGTGTCAATGATGTGGTTAATGATGTGATGAGGATTAGGAGTGTTTTTCACAATTCTTCTTATAGTAAGATAAACACGTATTGGAAACTTCATTGGAGTCAAACAATATATCTTGTGTCTGTTGCTGATGGGGTGCTAATTCCCCTCTCTAAAACCTTTGGGAAGGGTAAGGGTTTCTCCTCAGCTAATGGCACCCCGCTGACAGTCTGAAGGTCACTTTGCTTTCCAAGACTGATGGGACATTTTTAGGGTTGTGTAGCCTAAATAAACATGTTTTGGTGTTTAATTCTGTATCTCTATTGAGAATCCCAAACTAGAATTCTTGTTTGTGAATTCTCTCGTGTGTATGTCTCTGAGACATTAGTGCAGTGAGGATAAGGGTCCATGACAGCTGCTTTTCTCTGTCACTGTTAGTGGTGAATACAGAATAAGCCAGAGCATTTAGACAGCCTTGGTAAGAAGAGAAGATAAAGCGTGCACACCCGTTATTGTGGCAGCATGGTGGGAGGTCAAAAAAGAGTGGTATAAAAACTTGTGGATGTGCCAATCAGAAAAATATATCTGTCTCTCAGATAATGAACAAAGATCAAATGGCATTTGTGGAGGAATTAATTTGTAATGTAAGTGACAAAAAAAATGATAATTCAAAACTGTTCAATGGTGATTTTTTACCTTTTTATCTTTAGCCTTTACAAATAAGTCAAATGTTGCCTCAACACTTAAGTCTCAAACACATCTGATCGGCGGTACTTGTTTCAGAGTCAAAGTAAGTTTAGAGTCATTGATTTAGTTGGGTTAAGTCTTGTAGTGGTATGGTTGGAGATGTCATAATGACCCCGGGGGCCCTATCCAGAAAGAGACTGAAGTGTGCCCAAACAGGTGGGAAATGTCCGTTAGCTCTGTTCACTGACCAAAATAGCTTGAATGACATAATGGGGTTTCTCTGGGCCTTTGACAGGGTCTTGCGGTTAGACGAAAGATCTTTAAAAGGCCTGACCTCAGGCTACGGACTGGTTGATTTTGCACCAATGTGGGCAGAGCCCCCATTGCTGGCTGTGCTCCACTGGTGTGTTTGTGTGTGTCCTGCCAGTAAGGCTGGCTTAAGAACATAGTTTTTATACTGAACAACATGAGGAGCTTCACATTGCCTGGAGAGGTTGAACACAAAGGACACATCTATGCAGGTAAAGACCTCAGGGCTTATGTATAGAGCTTTAGAGAGATGGAGCTTGGTTTCTTTTAAGCGATCCAAAATTGGGGATAAAATTATCAATATTGCGAAAGGTCAGACAAGGTGATAGAAAGGTATTATTTACAGTGTCTTGGATTTACTGAGATCAGTTTTGGCTTTTGTGTTTTTGTTAAGTTTGTTTTACTTGTATTGATTTATTGAAATAAATAAGAAAGCTTAGATATGTCAACCATTTCTCATTAAGTAGAGTTGTACACTAGTGGGTTTATATAACGGTTAACCTGTTTGTTGAATGATCATTTGTAATGTCTAGATAAACAAACGTCTCTACAGATAATTACTGTATAATTAAAAATACAATGTCTTTATTTGGACCTTATAAATGAGAATATTTTGAATTTAATATGGCATAATTATTTCAACGTTGAAGATTTAAGGTCCTCCATATTAGAACGAGAATATAGTAGCAAAAAGACCATCCTAGAGATTTCAGATTCCTTTACCATGTCTTTTAATATAGATGCTGGATCCCCAAGGGTTGTTTGCTCAAGCTGTTAGAATCTGACGGGCTATTTGTAGAGAAGGATGAGCTCAGTAATTTACCATGAGAGTTTTGGTGCCAGACATTTTAGCATCTAACCCACTGCATACGAGCTATTCAGACTCAAATGTGTTCCAATTTATTACAATGCCAGTTTGATTTATGGAAGTAGTGACTTTATGTTTGATGACTTTATTTGGGAATTTATGTTTGATGTTGCCTATTAATCCCCAAAGGTACTGTAATATAAAAGTCATAAGATACCCTATAGACCAGACAAGGCATGCTAACAGGCATGTGAAGCCATGTATATAAAACAAAATACAAATTATACTGTTGGATCAAGTAAATATTTCTCGCTGATTGATACACACACTATCTTTCTCTCCTTAGAGCTACACAGAGGTGAGAGTTCACAAGATAAGCAGGTGAAGGAGGCCCGATCCAGGTGCCGCACCATTGCATCACTCTTGACGGATGCTCCTAACCCTCACTCTAAAGGTGTGCTTATGTTCAAAAAGCGACGGCAGCGCGCCAAGAAGTATACTCTCACATGCTTTGGCAGTGTAGACGGAGAAAGCAACAGTAACACAGAGGGAGAAACTGAAGACGAAAGCCTGTTTCCTGGGAGTGAATCTGAGATCGATGAGGATGGTTTTTCTGCTGCACCAGACCCTACCTGGGATAGCGGTTACCTGGACGTTCTAGACAGGAGAACTTCAGCGTGTATTGTGCCTGACGGAGAAGCAGAGGTAAGCCCGGGCCTAAACGCCACATCAGGAAAAGGGGCCCAGCTTTTTGAACAACAGAGAAAAAGGGCAGAAGAACATATGTCAAACCTGGTTACACCCACTGCCTTCTCCATGCCACAGCATCAGGGAGACTCAACCCTAACGTATACCCCAGTTACTCCAGTCACACCCCTATTCTCTCATAGTACAAGTATGGTGAACAGGGAACCTTTGGTGGTGAGCAGGACAAGTGTTGTGTTGTCATCACCAGTCCAGACACCCATGCCATCAATGACAGGAGCATTACCAGAGCAAGCAGACTCATCGGCTGCCAACTCAGTGCACAACAGAACTGCCAGGCCATTTGCCCCGGGCTGTGTGAGCCATCGAGCAGCAACTGCTCCAGTAGTCTTCAGGCCAAGCTCTGCAAAAAAGGCTGGATCAACTGTTGCAACTATGCCAACTCCCTTGTCCCCTGCTGGCTCGGTAGGGAAGAAAGCCATCTCTACGACATCACTGTATATCCCTGCCAGACCGGCCACCTACAATGGCCCTTCCTCTGTGCTCTCTCCATCCTCAATCATTTCAAATCCATTTTCTCCTCCCCCTTCAAATGCTCCACTCTACTCCCCAACTTATTCCAGCACCTCTGCCCCTTTTTCTCCAACATCTTCTCATGTAACATCTCAGCCTTACTCTCCACCCCAAACACAAGCAATGCATCTCAGTCCTCCGTACCACAAGGTTTCTGCTCAATATCAGCCACCTCCACCGGGTCACATGCCAGCACAGCCTTTCTCTTCCCCATCCACAAATGTCCCAGGTATTCCCAATGTCCCTGCCCCAGCCCCTTCCCATGCCTATGCTCCTGCAGCATCAAATGTGCAATCTTCCCCAGCCCACAAAGTCTCCTTTAACCCATACATCTCTGTGGCATCACCTACACCAGAAACACCAAATGCACCAGTTGCCCAGCAATATCCTCTCTTCTCCAACTCCACAGATGGGATGACTTCTCGAGAGCAGCGGGTCTCAGTCCCCGTTGGTCGCACTGGCATCCTGCAGGAGGCTTGTCGTCGTGGCAACAAGAAACCAATGTTCAATGCTCAAGAGGAGAAGACGGCTCCATCTTATAACCCTGAACTACTGTCTCTAGTGCAGAACTTGGATGACAAGTCCCGTTCGGGTGTAGAGGCTGGATTTGAGTCTGGCCCTGAGGAGGATTTCCTCAACCTGGGTGCAGAGGCTTGTAACTTCATGCAGGCACAGAAATACAAGCCACCACCAGTGGCTCCTAAACCTGCTCCTTCAGCTCCTGAGATGCCACAGATGCAAGGTAAAGGTGCAGAGCTGTTTGCACGCAGGCAAAGTCGCATGGACCGATATGTGGTGGATAAACAGCCCAAATCTCCAGCACAGCCTCGTGATCCGTCACCCTCACCCTCCCTCCCAGGTCACTGGAAATACTCTCCAAACATCCGAGCCCCGCCACCCATTAATTATAATCCACTGCTGTCACCTTCTTGCCCTCCAGTTGCCCAGCGTGGTACAAAGGCTAATGATGCTACTAAAGTTGGAGTTAAAACAGTGCCTGGCCATCACAAACAGGGTATAAAGGCTCTAGACTTTGTGAGCAGGCAGCCATACCAGCTCAACTCCTCTTTGTTCAGTTATGGAGGTGGAGACCTTCAAAACACTGCCATTCATCAGCAGCAGCAGAATGGTGTTGGAATGACAGGTAATTTCCTTAACCCACCAAAGCAGGTCCCTGTTAAAGCAAGCCGTGTGTATGAAATCAAACGTTTCTCCACGCCTACTCCCATGTCTGCACCAACATCCCTGACCCCTACAGTAATCGCCCCTCGCTCTGCCACAACTCTCGGCGAGCCAATGTGGCGCAGTGATGTCACTTCCCCACCTCCCATTGCTCCACGACCTGCGGCACCATTCTCGCCACCTCCTCCTGCCCCTACAGCAGCCCTGCCTGCTCTCCCCAAAATATCTACTGCCCCTGTGCCCAATTCACTGCCCATCCCACAACCCACTTCTGGTCAAGCCTACACCCAATTCCAGGCAGCCAAGCAGTTTAAGAGTGCCCCTGACCTGAGTCCCTTGTCTGCCGGTGTGCGATCCTCAGGGTCCGGGAGTAGCCAGAACCTGCGGGTACCCAGACCCCGCTTCAGTACATCGAGCATGGGTCTGCAACCAAACGTGTGGAGGCCTGGCTCAATACTTTACTGAGAATCCACTGTGACACTAATTATCACCCTGGGCAAGAGCGAGCTCTGTTCTGCTAAATGAATCGTTCGACATCAGTTATATAACAAAAAAAAGTCAGTCAGAGATGTTTTTTTTTTTTTGCATGTTCACAATTGTAGTATTTCAGTCACTCCAGACAAGTACACAATTATTTTTTAAAATAGTGTTTGCGGCAACTTGTCTGTTTGTCTACATCTCTATATGTACTGTATTATTCAGTATTTTAGAATGTTGAGATGTTTATGTACTGTGCACACTTTGATTCATTCAATTATTTTACACCAAATGAACATGTTTAACAAATAGAAAGAATTACACAGACACTATTTGTGAGAGCAACTAAATAAAATAATGGCATTAATATCTAATATTGATAAGTTTTGATGTTATGTACAAGGGGCCACAAGGATGGAATGATGAAGGGTAATTATTTGACAGAATCCTATTGTAACAGAAGCGAATGGACCGCAGAGTCATTGAAGATTTGTGTACAAGTGTTATAGAATGTTCTAAGACATGTTTTTTTATCGAGTTGAATCAGAGTCTTAGTGAAAGAAATAAGCAAAGAATGTGAGTGGCGGAGATGAAAACGATGAAAAATCCTCAAGTGGAGAGATGGTACAAATCACCCAATTGCACTTGCTCTTGAATTGGTATCTCATCTGGCCTCTGCCATGCCCTTTACTTCTGATGTTATCCATCCTTTATCATATCTTGAGGTTGGACTGCAGGCCTGTGTTTGTGTGGACTCTATTGCACAAAGCCTTTGCTTCTTGTTTGATGAGGATCAGTATGAATGCTTGTTGATGCATGTGCTCATTTCCTCATAATGCTGCATATCATAGGCCATGATTTGGACTGTGCATTTTCAAAAGCATGTGAACTTTCCAACGGGGAATTGTGCTGGGGCTTTTTCATATGACAGCTGAAAAAAGTACACTATGACAAATTCTGCAAACGCTGATTTATCTTTAAAACATATAATGTGAATGTGACATTGACCACTTCGCCTGCTGCTTGCTATTATGCTTTTTCCGAACAGGTATGACATCCATTTCAATCACTTGTGTGAGCTGTTTAACAGCATTTGTGAAATTGCACATGTCTTGAACTTTGCTTGCTTTGCTTTTTTTTTTTTTCTTTATCAGAAAAGACCCAATGGCCTTGGTGTAATGGAACAGCATGGAATGGTGGGTACCATTTCTCTACTAAGGTTAGGAGGGTTGACTGATGTAAAGCTATTGCATTTGGTCATTTAAGTATAAAGGTAATGACAGAATGGATGTTTGCAAATGGGAGGTATGAAGCAAGATATAAAATTTGAAAGCTATAGAGGAAACTGCCTTTTTGATTTTCTGTTAGATAAAGTTATAGGCTACACTCAAATATTGATTTTCTTGTACTAATGAGATTGTCATAATGTATGTCATGCTTCTACACAACATTTTTAAAGCTTTAATTTAGTAAATATATTATTGTGTTTTAAATATTATGAAAACGTAATTATATAACAACAGTTACACTTGCTTTGAGTAATTTGAAATTTATAGTGGAATTAGGCCTATGTGCAATGCAAATGTTGAATGAGAGAAAATGGACTTAGTTTAATGGACTTATGGATTCTTGGGCTCTAGGATTGGGAATACACGAACGACTTTGTACGGTCTGAGTTAATATAAAGCAATGAAAATAAATGTAGAAATATAAGTGGCGGTTGTGTTTATTCTATTTTCTCTAATATTATGTTGGTTTCATAGCTCTCAAATAGATTAACCTGCAGACATAAATATAAAGATCATGCCAACGGTTTTATAGTGTTTCACAATAAATGTTTTTAATCGGATGGAATCTTCAAACGTGGTATGTTGGACATGCAGTTATCCTATAAACCCCTGAGCGGCGCTGTTGCACGAGATTTAAAATCAGTTCGCTCAGTCACATCTAAGGCAGTGCTGCAGTTACAAAACACTTGCCATGGAGTGCAGGCATAGGCCTACTTTATCATGTAGAAATATCTTTAAAACATGTTATATATGTTTTAATATATAATATAGATATTATATAACCTATACGCCCATATTGAAGAGCTAACTAAACTGCATGCAAACATTTAGTGTTGAGATGAACAACCGTAAACAGTTATAACCAAGCTTTGGCTGTGTAATCTTACCTCCTCCCATGCTCCTCTCATAAGGTGAACTGCCTTCTGACCCCTCTGGTCTAGGCCCCGCGATCATATGTCACAAGATATCAAGTGCTAACTTTAGCCACAGGTCTGTGTTTCTGTCATGAGACACATTCTTACTTTCACCCTTCAAACGCCCCTACTGGTGATAGCCAGTACCTCACATGCTCCCCACTTTAGCAAAGCAGCTTCGCATACAGTATGCACAGTCGCTCAGACATCAGGCAGGAAGTGCAATAATCGGGCTTCAGTCTTCTCCATTAAAATCAATGGGGTCCATTTCTTTTACTGTCAATGGATCTAAAGCGCATGGTGCAAGTGCACTTAGGGCTTGTCCGAATCCACTTTTGCTAGTTTAATTGACGGGTAAAATGGTCGGCACGCCAGCCAGGCGCATGGTTGGTCTAAAAGGGTTGTCCCTATTCGCTTAATGAGTAATGGGTGTGTTTTGGGCGTTATACGTGCAATAAACCAATCAGAGTCTCTTCTCCCATTCCCCTTAAATGCCAACTCCGCTGGCGCCATGGTGGATTCTTTAATTACATGATGGAATTTGATATTATTGCGTCTCCTGAGCGCAAACGGATCTGCTCGTGCGAGGTTAAGGCTACCTCCGCATTAATCAGAGCCCATCTTTGCACTTTAAACTTTCGTCATCGTTTTCAAATACTTCCAGCTTCACAGTCCACACTACAACGTAAAAATGGTGTTTTCAAATTTATCCGCTTTGGAGAGCGTCATCAATGCATCTGAACACACCTCTTTTTCAGACCAGCATGCCCATTGGTGCACAAATGCATTTTGCTACATCAACAACGTGGTGCAAGACGTGAAAATGATAACTGCGTCAGGCTGAAACAAGCAAAAAACACTTGTTGCATCCAGTGTATGATAGGGCCCAATGTCTGTCCAGCAGCACAGCAAGTAGTTAAGCTGTGTACATATTCTTCTTTAAAAGAGGTCTGATTTTCTGTTTGACATTGAGAAGAGTGACTGGAACTCTCACAACGTGGCTTACTGGGCATACTTTAAACTGCTGAAGTATAAACTGTAAATAATCTTGATTCCTTTTCAGGAGCAATATGTCTTCATTATGGAGGTCTGTCAACTGCTTCTCAAAGTAAGAACTACGAAAAAGACTTATATCAGAAGAATATCAACAAAACCACCTAATGTATAGAATAAAATAGTCTGTTTTTTAGCATTTACAGTAGATCCCATTAAAATAAACTGTGTAATTGATTTACATGTACTGATTAAGATGTAATTCATGGATACCCAATTTACACAATAAAATATTACAATATACAAAATGGTACTGGTAAGAGTAAACAATAGGTATAAAATGCTGCAAAGTTAGAGAAATATTGTAATCAGAAAAGGGAAAAACAACAAACGCACAATGTAGAACTATTGTGTTTAGTGAATCGTTTTGAATTAAGAATTTTGTGAAAGTCAAAGCTAGAAATGTGAGCCATTCAATATTCTGATCAATATTACTGTAGCAATACTCAGTTCCAAATATTCCTGTAAGAAATACAGAGGGTAAGTGACCAATGTAAATGACTGAAATAAGAAGTAGGACATAATCTTTTTACATGTCCTCCCTGAAAACATGCTCTTCATTGCTCTATATTTAGACCTGAAAGTGTCTGCAAGAAAAGTATCTCCTCACCATCAGCTCTGTCCCTGTACTGAACTAAACCCCCTCCCCACTCCCCAAAGACCTCCTGTCCCAAACACTACTATAGGATTTCACTCTCCCTGGGATGTAGAAGAGAGCAGTAGTTGGTGGAAGCCAACCCTAAGGATCTGGATTAACCGTAAAACAGCGCTCCTGGGAACCTTTGATTCAAACTGTGAATTGATTTGTTTTCTGAAACATTGAATCTTTGGTCTCAGGTAAGAGGAATCATTGTGATGTTTGATCGCAACAGTATTAATATCATATACTGAGGGGGTTAGAGTTTGCCGAGATGATTTATTATTGTTTGCAAATGGTAAAAATACATGTTGATCTTAGATAGATCTGCCTCCTGCTGCATTTCATAACTCAAATAGATCTAATAAACACTGACACGCTGGATCTTCTTAACAGATATGTACAAACAAGATTTTACATAAACACACAAATGAAAATAAATAACACTCCAACACTCTCCTATTTAAATATATATGTTATTGGTAATGATTAAACGGATTAAACTTTATGGTACTTACTGAATTATTATTATTATTAGTTTAAATGGAGAAATGTTTCTCACAGCTCCTCAGAAATGTGTTTAATAGGGCATTCAGACTACTCAGGCTTACCATCGCAACGCTTCAGTTGGACATTTGAGGAATTTGCTGACCAGTTACCCATGGTGGATTTATTTAGTGTGCTAAAACAAAAATACCCCTCTTTGCAACAAGAGAATGGTGTCAGTTATGGAATTGAAAGTTTTACTAATTGACCGTAACATAAATATACTTTATATTTATATGTTGCTAATATTAGTGTTAATCGGACACTTTAAATATTCATGCAAACAGTCATCAAAAACAGAAAGCCATATACAGATACAAAACTTACTGTTAATCTCACAAGATTTACTTAATGCATGTCAAAAACATTGGGGTTTGAAACTGTAAGATTTAATATGACTCTTGACCACATAATATCTAATATATTTAAAATAATTGTTTGTCTGCAAATAATATTGTTATTTTATGGGTATGCTACTTTATTTTGAAGTGAAGGGAGCATCAATAATCCCCTCAGAATTTGGGCCCTTTGTGGCATGTTGCAGAGATAGCTTTTGCTTTTATTTTATCTTTTTTTTTTCTTATAATATTATTTTGGGCATGCATGATCATGCTAAAATCATACCTAAATAAATACATTTCAATTCTTTTCTCATCTTCCCCTAAAAGTTTATTCAGATTTCATTCCCCCCTCAGATTGCAGCGATGCCTGTCTCTCGAACACCTGCTCCAAGCAACAAGACGAAGAATCCTTCGAAAATCATCACAGACTTCTCAAACATCTCACAATATGGTCAGTGGTGTTTGTTTGTGTCACATATACATATGTAGTAGAAACACACAGACTTTAATTCTGATTGAACACTCGTTTGTGATATCCTCTGATGACCGGATGAGTGTTGTAAATGTCTCACTTAATTACCAAACGCCCTCACCGGTGTCCTGTGTCAACGTGAAGAGACAGAGCCAGAAATGCCAAACAACCCCCAGGCTCTCTGTAAATTTCTCACTGTGTAAATCTCCACTGAGAACACTTAATTTATTGGTCCCGAGCCTCAAAAAGAGAGAACACTTGGCATAAACACACATATACATAGTATTGCGACCAACTTTAATGAGGGGCTTGTGACATTTTCTAATAATAGTAACAGTTTGAATTGTTTTTTAATGCATCATTAGATTCACCGAAATGTCACATTTGAACTAGAACAGCATGTTCTAATGTTCCTGTTTTTGCTGGAGTCATGGGCTATCAATTCCCACAGTTTGATGAGCTGTTGCGATGCAATTACTCATCCCAGCTTTGACATAAAAAAAATGCCTCCATCATACTATAAAGACCAGTGTAATGAGCGGTTAGCCTATGCAGTGTGTAGCAGGCCAATTATTCCTCTCAAGAGAGTTAATCTCAAAGACATTGTCAAACTGTGTGACTTCACAGCTCTCCTCTAATGAGCAGCTCAGTTATTAGATGCTTTGGGTTTGTGTGTGAGTGGAGGCCGTTTAGTGTACTAGATTCTCTCACTTCATCTGCTTGGCAGTGTGCTCATAATGGGCAGTTTGTTTACAGGACAACATTCTTGCGGCTAGCGTTTCAGAGCCAAATAAATTAACAGCAAAATGACTGCCAAAAAGAGGAGCTGTTCGGCAGAGATTTCAAGCCGCTTAACTTCAAATTATTTCACTTCAGTCTGTTTCAGCAGATTGTCATGCATACACACATTGGGACAAATATTGCATGTGTGATTCATGCTCTGTTTATACAAACAGTTTTATTCAAATGAATTTGATTTTTTTTTTTGTTCAAATGAATTTGATTTTTTTTTTGTTTTTAACACTGAGCATGTTTGTGCATTCTAGACAGGCATTTATTGTCTGTGAATCTGCACTCTTTTTGAAAATTACATTGGTATGCTAGTAGGTGCTGGTAAGAGTCATTGAATTTATTCAACCAATTCATTCAAAACATAGATTTATTCAGGATTGAAATACCGTATGTGACTCCCTGCATCCAAATAAGCCTACTATATAATAGAAAACAGTTTGCAAAAAATGCAGTATCTTCAAAGTCATAAGCTGCATTTGAATATGCATACTTCCCTAAAATAGGAATGATAATAGTAAACGAAAAGTACACAGAATCACACTACTTCCGGCTAAATTCTGAAGTGCGCATTCTGTAAAAGCATGTTGTTGGTTTAACTTAAAAAATTAAGTAACCTGGTTGCCTTAAAAATTTAAGTTGATTGAAATGGAAAAAGTGAGTTAATACAATGAAGGAGATTGATTTAATCATCAGAAACTCAAAATAGTATGTTATCTGAACTAAAGAAATTATTTAAGTTGATTTGACAAAAGAAAAAATGTTGTGATATCAAATCTTGAAAATATTTTTTTTTATAGTGAGGTTAGAGGAGTTGGGACGGAACTGACATTGTAAGTCACATGACAATGACAAAATGGCGAGTGTAGTTCGTCCAGATCACATTCACACACATATAAAGTAATTACTTCTTCGAAATAAGAACCTTTTCAGTGATGGAATTTCAGATGCAAACAGACTTTATGAGTCATTTGTTATAAAAAAAAACACTGATAAATTCAGGAACGAGACGCTAATATTGTGTGGCGATAATGTTATTGTTATTGCCTTTGGATGTGGCTTGACTCCAGGTTTAATGGCTAATGGCTATGATTTGAAAGTGGCATTCTGACTGAATTTACCTTTTTTCCTTCCCCACGTCACTGATCTTGACCAGACCAGCAAGATGAGAATGCTGAAGCCAATGAACTGGACTTGGGGACCAAAATCAAGGCCCCTAGAGATGTGATGTTGGAGGAGCTGTCTCTCATGAAAAACAAGGGCTCCAAAATGTTCAAGATGCGACAGAAAAGGGTGGAGAAATTCATCGTCAGTGACGAGAACCTGGTCAGCAAAACAGGCATGAGAAAAGCAATAGCTTTGATAGGAAATAGAGGTTTATAGTGTTATTGCATAGTATCGGGATCACAAAATAAACCCTGACAGCTGGATCAGGATCAAGTTGTCTTTCTATAACAAATATAACATTGGCATTATGATGGCTCATCATGTAAACAATTTAAAGGCTATTTTAACCATTGGAGACATGAATATGTAATAAAAGAGGGTCATATATGTGGTAAAATTATCATAAATTTCTAATTTGGGTCCGTCTTGGCCGATAAAAGGCAGAAAATGACTTTTTAGTGCTTGTGGATTGTAGACAACAATCCCCATAGTGCATTGCAATGCTCAGCTTCACAGGCCACACCCACTACTCCGCCCATCAATGTAGACTAGAGTTGAGGTCCACTCTACGCTACCGCCTGGAAATCATTTCACACAACGAAATCAGATAATGCGCACTAATATAATATGACGACGTAAGAGCGTCAAGGCGGCGCCCGCGTCATCGGCACACTTACTCTGATGCGTAATTTTACACGTGAAATGTAGCCAAATCTTGGAGTGTTTTGTCTTTGGCATCGTGTTTCGGTACCCAACCCTATCCATAATGCATCCATCTGCGTATTCAGTACCTTCGTCCATATTTCCAAAAAAGCTTCTGCCGGTGAAATCAAAGACACTGGCGCTGATCTGTGATAGGTCGGTTTGCGCATTAGGTCCAACCCCCTATGGGTGGGTTTAAAAGAGTGGGAACTAGTGCTTGTAGTCTTTACAGAAATCCCCCCCACACTTCCTCCTAAATAGATGTGAAATGATGATTTTTGCGTCATTGTAGGAGGAAGTGAAAAAGGTAAATAGCAGATTTCTCTTGTCTCAGGTTTTTTTTTTTTTTTTTTTTTTTTTTTTTTTAATTGTATATCCAAATTTGTATATGTCTGTATATATATATGCAGTGTCTTTTTGTATACTTCTAGTTTTATGACTGTTGTATTGCTGTAATTTTTAACTCTCTCTTTTTTTTATAGTTAAGAGCCTAATAACATCTGGCAAAGGGACTACCAATGAAAACTAGCCTTTGGGCTAATTTGGGTACATTTACATTTAAGAATGTTTATTAATGTACACTGTCCCTTTTCTAAATAAATAAATAAATAAATAAATAAATAAATAAGATGTGAGAGTGTTGCACGACCATTTAATAGTAGGCTATGACTGGATTTCTAACAATGGAAATCTTAATGGAAATGGGTGGAGTGTCCCTTTAAGAAATTAGTAATAAGACCACAGTGTAATTAAATTCACATTTACTCTGAACATTCTGGTGTTCACTTATCTCTACACACTATTTAAGTTAATGAAACTTTAAATGCACAGTATACAGCATAACAGGATGATCTTCTTTTTGTTCCTCATGCCTTTGTAGCGAAACCTCCAGAACTCGGTTCCTTCTCTGCAATGTGAGATGACCGCTCCACCTGAACCATCTCCCAAACCAGAGCCACCTCAAGGTTTAATCTCACCTTGTTACATTATTTATTTATTTTCCAACAGCAAACTTATAAGTCCGTGGAATTAATATTTAGATTTTTGTTTTTCTGTTCTACTAATGGCAGAAGAAGTAAATGCTGAGGCAGAGAAGGAAAAGAGACGTGTGGAACATGCTATGAAAGATGATGAGAAACTTAAAGAAACCATGAAGTGGAAAATGCCAGGGCCTCATGTTCACAAGGAACTTCCCAAGTACAAGAGTTTTAATAGGTACTATGCTATTTTATCATTTATAAAACAGACGCCATACCTTTTGATAGCGGTTATTCAACTGACACATCTACATGTTGTTCTTGTCCACAAGAGTGGCTCTGCCCTTTGGAGGATTTGACAAGGCCTCTCGTCTTGTCACCTTTGAAGCCCCTGAAATCAAGGCGAGCGACGAGGAGCCGCAGCCAGCGCCCGAGTTTAACCTTTCCTGCCGGCCTTCTTTCAACCGCACTCCGATCGGCTGGACATGCAATGAGGAGCACAGCCACATCCACATGGAGCTGGACAACATCCCCTTTGATGGAGAGACTGACGACCTCTAAGAAACCTGCCCATCTCATGTGAACACAGAGGTGTATATACACAGCAACATAACGTAACGGCCAAATACAGATGAGTACAGAGATACACAGACCAGCAAAGAGGGACCTTGTGCACTCACATCGGAAAACAACAACTGATACGTATTTGCATGAGAAAGGAATGATCCTTGCCTTTTCTCCCATTGTTTTGTGTGCTGTTTACAATGGAAACACGTCATTGCATGTTGTGATTTGCTGGTTCAGTTGGAAGACACATTATGCACTGCAATGATCCATGATAGACATATAAAGAACCTAAAATGATCTAGCATTAAAATAAACTTCTGTCCCTAAACGGAATATGGTCTGATTTCTTATTTAAAGAAGCAATCTGTCAGTGTACTGTATTAATAATGTTTTGATCTTGATTTTGATGTTTAGCAGGTTCACCTCCTGTTCAAAGTATGTCACATTTCTTTAAAATTAGATAAAGTAATACATAAAGAATTAATTATCTAAAAAAACACATGCACAAAACCAATCAAAGCATGAATAGTTGCTTGTTTAAAACTGATAACAGTAGGTATGCTATTCTGCACTGACCCTTTTAAATGGTGTGTGTGTTTTTTTGTCTGTGCCAACTTTTGGTATTTCTTGCTCATATAGCATTTAGAATCAACTTCATATTATTTTAAGCTGTTATCCAATTTGTAGTAGAAAAAAAAATGTTTTTTATCAACTTAAGTTAATTTTCAGCCCTGTCCCTCATTTTACATGCAAAATCTATAACACTTAGCCTCGTTTTTGCCCCTAAAGAAGTGATGATGGCTCTTATTACTTACTCCTCAGCATAATTTAGGCTAAATTCAATTAAATTACATCCACATGCATTTGTGTAGCGCTTTTTCACAAAACAGTCCACATTACAATTTAGAGTGATTTCTGAAATGTACATGCAAATCACAGTTAGATAAAAATGTAAATTTAAACAATTTGTGATTTAAGGCAGGAAAATAGCTTGTTGAAGTAATAAATACTCATTTGTTAACAAATGATTATGACATAGACTATAGAAAAATGTTGAATAGTACATGTTGATTCTTGCGTCATCTGAAGTTCTCTCAGGAGTTGGCAGTGTCCTCAGAATGGGCATCCCGAGATAAAACAGAGAAGCAAATAAAAAATAATTAGTGTAGCTGCTGTTCATAACGTTAAGCATGGATAATAATGTGCATTTGATCTGATTTGGTAAATGAGATGCATTATATTAATGTATGGCTAAAGAAATTGGTCTTTAATCTAGATTTAAACTGAGGTGAGTTTGAGCCCCGAACATTATCAGGACGGCTATTCCAGAGTTTAGGAGGCAAATGTGAAAACGCTCTCCCTCCTTTAGTGGAATTAGATAAAGCCCAGAGTTTGGTGAGCTTAAAGATCATGATGTATTGTAAGCCGATAGAAGATCAGTTAAATACACAGAAGCTAAATCATTTAGGGCCTTATATTATGGGTCAGTAGCAATACTTTGTAATTGATATGTAGCCTAACTTAATAGGTGATGCAATTGGTGTTATGATCATATCTTGTGTCGTAGGAACTCTAGCAGCTGCATTTTGCACTAACTGTAGCTTGTTTATTGAGGATGAAGGACAACCAGCTCGTAATGCATTACCTACTGTAATCTAGAGGTCATTACTTGTCATAAACTAACTTTTCTGCATCAGAAACGTCATGTTCCGTATAGCTTAACAATGTTTCTGAGGAGGAAGAAGGCTGTTTTTCGTGTACCATTTGAAATATGATTTTCGAAAGACAAGTTTCTGTCTAATATAACACCAAGGTCATTAGGATGAATGAAAATGTACATATTTTAGATGCAAATTGTATTCTAAGAGATTCTGTGTACAGGTTTCTAACAACCTGTAGCTTATAATCTGTTACCCATTATTGCTATAATTAACATTTATGGTATTTGATGTAATAAAATAGATTATATAATGTTTAATATGTCCTTCTGAAGTAGATAAATAGCATGTTCTGACAGTTAAGCACTTTCACTTATTTATAGCCTACTTTGTTGAAAATGCTATACAGGATTCAGGAATATGCACCTATTTGTCTTACTTATACTCAGTTCGTAGAAAGTGCAAGTTATAGACCATTAGCGACTATGTTGTTACTGTTACACAATGTTGCACTGCTAGGAACACGCTAAGAAGCTTTATTCAGAATTCACACCTCTCTCTCTTTGTCTACACAAAACCAAAATTGGTTACGTAATGGCATTCTGACGTACAATACCAACCAGCTCCAGCAGATGGTAGCAGATCGGTCCTCAATCCAAAGGGAAGCCTTTATCGCGAGAACTGAACATGTAAAGAACGTCGTTATCGCGAGATCTTCATGTATTGACTGCGGCGCTGGATGGCGCTGGTGGAAATTAGGGAATGCTGCGCGGTCAAGATTTCTCCCGGGTTGAGCTGAGCTCGGACAGGACGCTAGACTGACTGCATCTGTGTGCGAGCTGTAAGGTGAGTAAGCACTCTTTAAACTTAATTAACGGTGCTCTCCTCAAGCGAAATTGGATATATGTGTAAATCCGACCATGTAAACATCCATCATGCATAAGTGTAACTTGAATTCCAGCAAGCTTGCACTCCAGATGTGTAATGTGATGGGGAAATTGCTTAACATCAGCGCGTGCGGATGCGTCTCCCTGTCTGAAGTCAAGGATGCTCTGAGCTTGGAGTCTGGGACCACCCAAAAACATTGTCACCTTTTTAGGGACATATTTATCACGTTGCATCTGGCGTGCATGGCAGTGCACATGTAATACTTTATTTGACAGTTCTTATACATTTTTTATAGCTCATTATTGTCATTTAAGATTTTACTTTGTCTTCTTTAGTTATGTGTTGATAAATCTCAAATGATTTTATCATGCAGTTGCATTGACTCACTGAAGTGGACAGCACATGGTCGATATTAATTTAGTTTTGTGGTTGCGTTTAAGTGATTAAAGGGACAGTTAATCTAAAAATGAAAATTCTTTCATCATTTAGGCTACTTACCCTGATTTTGTATCAAACTCCTATGACTTTCTTTCTTCTGTGGAGCACAAAAGGAGATAACGACAACCTGTATGGACAAAGATTCAACAGGAGTGCAATTCTGCCTAACAAATTATTCTTCCAAGGAAGAAAAATAATCTTACAGTACATATCTAAAGTAGCCTAATACAGGCCTAAATAAATGATGAAACAATTCAAATTTATTGGGGTGAAATATTCATTTAAATAAATCTCATCCCTGCATAAGTGCAGTGGACCTATTAGACAGGCTTTTTGGCAATCATTTTGCATGTGCAGATTTCAAGAGCACAAATTCAGCTGACTCAGAACACACCTATGATGTCCAAAAATACTGCACGTGTCTGTGACTTTTGAGCCTCGGTGTCGGCCAGCACATGTTTACAAATGGTGCAGAAGAACAACTGCGCCAGGTTTTCTGTTCAGTTTGCAACATTAGTTTATTGTGTTATTTTTTCTCTTTCTTTTAATGCTGTCCTGGTTTAACTGCATAAATCCTGTGAGATGATGTCATTCTAGAGAATGTTATTCTGTAAATGATCATTATGATTAATTTAGTAAAGCCAATTTAGTAAAGCCCATCTCATCATAACATGCCCATTGCACTTTTGGGTTCAGTGTAGGGTTGATTTCCTGAGATTTAGATTAAATGCAGTAAAAATTGCGTGTTCTTTTTGTGTGAATTGCTGAAAAACATTGTGAAATACATTAGTTTGTTTTGTAATGTTCTAGTTAGATACATGTTGCATGCACCATTTAAATGTGTGTAAATTTGTCAATGATGGCCATCCATGAGAGGAGCTTCTCAGGTCCATTAAGGTCCATCCCTGTGCTTTTATGCTCCACATGAGTAGCCCTCATGGGGTCATCAGTCAACAGGCGCTCCACACTCCTTGAAGAGAAAAGCGTGTGCGGCGTGTTGGTAAAAGCCTGGGAAAATCAAATGAGGGACTCTCTGTGGCGGTGTAACCTTTCTGATTTCATCATGCGGCTCAGGTTGTAGTTCTTACACAACAAAGCTGTTTTAAACCCCCACTCTGAGAACGTCACTCCGTGCTTTTACAGCTGGGGGCGGGGGTTTGGAAAAGATTGGATTTTTATCAGCTTGTGCGATTATATTTCTTGTCTGAGGCTGAGTGGAAATGCTGGGTGGTGTTTGGCTTGGTTGTCAATGGGAGAAGTGTACAGGATGGTCATAGAGACACTTTGTGATTGTCCTCACGATTGTAATATGTAGAGAGCTGTAGTACTTCAACAAATCATTAAATGCTGGATAAAAGAGTATAAATATATATATATATATATATATATATTTATTGAAATGCTATATATATATATATATATATATATAAATATATTTATTTATTTATTTATTGAAATGCTGTCTTATGTACTAATGTACTTGTGCAAGATGTATGCTAGTTCAAGTTTTTTAAATCGGCTAAACTTTTTAAAGGAAACATTTAAAAAATAATCATAAAAAATAATAATAATAATATATAAATAAAATAACATTATGTAAATATATTTAGAATTTTTTTAAATTACTGAAGTAAACTGTCACACAATTTAAAAAACAGAAATTAATGTCAAGAATGTTGTCACCCCTGACATAACAGTTTGTAAATAAGGCTGTAGTGGATGTAATTAATTTCAGGAGATGCTCTTGAATGTGCATTCAAATTTCTCCTGGCTTGCTTTAAATGCATGCCATTCTCATTCCCTTCTTTCATATGGCATATACTCTGTGTCAAAGTGAGAAAACAGCACTAAATCTAGACAGGGAGATGAGATTGTGAAAGTGAGATGGTGACACAGCGTCTTGAGTGCTCTATCTTTCTGTTTATTTTTCCTCCGCTTGTCCTTGACACCTTGCATTCTCTCTACCTTTGTTTACTAATGACACATTTAGCTTGAAATGCTGTGATGCCAATGCATTTAATTGCCAAGTAGTGCTGTGTGGGTATAGGCCTGTCATTATAACTGCTTTTTGTTTGTGCAGTAGATTGTCCCAGAAATTACTGTGATTAAACAATATTGTCCCTTTAAGACCATTTAATTTTTGTAGGCATACACACTTTCAAGTGAAAATGAACTTCATTTTTAAGAATATTTATTAGATACTGGAATTGAAGTGTCAAACATTTAATATCCTTAGGGTTGAGCACTATTGCTGAAAAACACCAAACCCTAGTTAACAGTCAGATGTCCATATGAACAAAGGCTAGATGCCTGCTAAATCTATTTTTCTATAGGCATGATTTTTTTAAAAGTTGAACTTTCTTTTAACTTGAGCGTTTACATAGAAAATCAATTGAAAAACAGCGCAGTGGATTGCAAAAATGTGACAAACACTGCTAGTGTTGCGGAGCGGGCGTGTTACGGTTACGTGGTGTACATTTTTTAATAGCCTAATCAAAAAGCATGTCTAATTAATTGAAACCATGTTTTATGAATAATTAAAATTATACCACATAAAAATATTAAAAAACACTATGAAAAATAATGTCACTATTTCTGTGGGTTTTTTTTCTGGTAATAAAATGAAGACATAGAACACAAATTTTATAATTCATCATCAATTTTAATCATGAAATTAAATAAACTTTTTGTAAAATAAAGTGCTGCATGAGCTTTACTGTTAAAATTAAAACATGGAAGAAAAAAATATTATTCCTTAAATTAAGTTTTGATGATAATTTATTTGGTTTAGGGTTAGTATTATTACATTGGGACATATCTAAATTCTACTGTGCAACAGAAATATATTTCTGTCAAGTTAAACCAAACTTTTATTTTGACGGGTTGCTGTGAAAACCTTTTAGGATTTTGTGTGTTTGTCATGATAGTTTTTCCTCAAATAAAGTGGTTAAATGATCACGATGTGACTTTCTGAGTGGATCTAGAGTCTGGAGAGGAAGTTCATGCATTTGTGTCTTCATATAGGCCAAAATACAGTGCAAGGCGTCACTCATGCGTCAGTGTGTGGTAAATAAAAACTGTGCGTCGGCTGCACCATTCATACACAGAACATGCAGGATTAGTATTTTTATAGTCTTTGTAGTTTAATATTCACACACACACTAGTCTACATCGCGATTTGAAGTGTACTGAACTGCTTTCTATTTATTCCTCAAAAAATGTATAAATGTCGTGAAATTCCATGTTATCCAGTAAATTCCGTGTTTATGACTGGATATTATCGTCAGCATTTTATTATTATCGGGGAGTCGTTTTGGTGCCTGTTGCATGGCCTAAACGGGTTGTTCCTATTCTATTAAAGGGATGGTTCACTTTGAAATTAATTTTTGATATGTTTTAGTTTACCTCAAGGGCATCCAAGATGTAGGTGTCTTTGTTTCCACAGTATTTTCAATTTTGACATTTTTCGGTCAAACCGGTGTTGTCTGTCAGTCCTATAATGCAGTTTTAGGGGGTCCACCTCAAAGAGCATGCACAGCGAAGTCAAAATTAAACATGATTGAATGACTCTAGAGAGTCTGGAGAGGAAGAATGTATGTACACACTGATGGCCTAAGACACGAAACGAGCGGTTTGTGTGAGAAAACGAACAGCATTTATATAGTTTTTACCTTTTTGTTAACAGCCGTCGAACTGATCTGAATCAGATGTCCAACTGAACCAAACTGAACCGTCTCCAGACGTTACGCCGGAAGTGATCTCTCGCGCGTCTACGTCACGCATTGTTTACACGGAGATTTCGGAAGTTTTACCTTTCACTAAAAATATGTTGAATGGTACTATTCAAAAATTCATTAATTTAAATTCATTTTCAGTTAGTATGGCATTATAAAACTATTGGGTATGTCCTTATAGCACTATCACCATCATGTGCTCTGTGTGCAAATTTGACAAACAGACTAGAATCGTTTCTGGCCAAATGTGAGCTCGAAGCAGTTTCAGGGGAGAGTTTTAATGCATTGTCAGGAGGGGCCGTTTGAGAAACAATGGGAGCCACCTCTTCACAAGACATGTAATTGAACCAGTGTCTACGAGAGCTAAATTACTTTGGTTATATTCATGAAGTAATAATGGTGTTCTCATAGTTTGCCATGACATGCTTGCATTTCAGAGAAGTTTGAAGACAGCGGGGAGAATGAACTTAGGTCTTCCCCATTGTCGGCTATGTCTATTTGGAGCTACACATAACCCACTTACTGGGAAACCACATTCTGCCCCCTGCATTAGGTTTTGAAGGAGGGAGTGATATATATATATATATATATATATATATATGTGTGTGTGTGTGTGTGTGTGTGTGTGTGTAGAGAGAGAGAGAGAGAGAGAGAGAGAGAGAGAGAGAAAGGGACAAGATGAGTACTCTCACACACTGTGTTGTGTAAGATGTGTCCTCATCATCTCTCTTGTTGAGCCTGGGGTGGATCATGTTTTTACCACAGCATTCTGTCTTGTGCTTTGGCTTGTGGTTCACTACAGGACACCAGAGATGGTGTGACTTGACTGGATGTGGTTTGGATGCTAACCATAAGCCCCATGAGCTTTAGCTATTTATCTACTAGGGGACATACATGAATATCTGTTTAGCTTGGTGTTTATCTCCACACTTTTTCAGTTCCGAATTTTACAGACAGCTTTGTTAGTACCAAAATGTTTATTTATATATATATATATATATATTTTTTCCCATTTCAGAAAGTTTGTGTACATCTCATTGAATTGAATTATGTATGTATTGGTTATCAGCAAATGTTAAAGATTTTTTAGTAACACTTTACAATAAGATTTCATTTGTTTAACAATAGTTAATAACATTAGTTCTCATAACCAATAACAAATAATACTACCACAGAGTTTATTAATCTTAGTTAATGTTAATTTCAATTGGTAACATTTGGTAAGGAATTGTGAACTAACATGCATGGGCAAAGAATGAACAACCATTGCTTTTTTTTAGCTATCATTATCAAGGATTAGTAAATGCTGTAAAAAAATATTGCCCACTGTAAGTTTGACAATATTGCAAAGTGTTGCCGATTATTTTTTTATTTTTAATTCATGGTTACACTTTATTTCAAGGTGTCTTCGTTATACATTTAAGTAATAAGTAATATACATTTTTTTTAGTCTTCTCTCGTGAAATTTGGCCGCATATGTGAGTGATTTACTCGCATTGTAGAGGGTTGTTTTTTCAGGCTAGATTGAATATTTTATTCTTCAAGCTTATTTTATCTGTTTTTACACACATTTATCCCCCGTTTCACACAAGACTTAAGCTACTCCCAGACTAAAATGCATGTTTGAGCAGTTTTAACTGAAAGCAACTTGCACTGACATGTCTTAAAATTGGTCAGTGCGATTGTTTCGTCTCAAGATACACACCAGTAATGATTTTTCTGGGCATACCGAAACTGGGCCTTAGATATTTAGAAATAAGCCAAAAGTGCCTATTACCCAAATGTGCACAGTACACAAAATGACCAAAATAGCCATCCCTAGTACCCACTGCAGAGTCTCCATTTGTGTCTTCTTCTCACTGCAGCTGGAGTGATTTTCTGTGGAGCTGAGTAAAGATGCAGTGAGCTCAATGAGAGGTGATGTTGAATGTGTCATTCTGCTGAAGGTGTAGATGCCACCCGCTGAGACTGCCTTTCTAATGGCTCTCTCTCTCACAATCACTTGCGTTGACATGGTAACCTGTGTCACTTCAGGGGGTGCGACCTCCCCACTCAATCCATATTCTTTTCCTCATGGGCAGATGCTGCTGGCTTCAAGACACTGTTCACTGCAGATGAGGTATGGCCAAATTGGATGCCGTCATCATTTCACATCGCAATATATGATGTTGTATCGAAGTTCAGAGCAAGTCTCCTGTCTGATAGTGTGTGCGACCGCACAGAGCCGGCTCCCGCCTCTACAGGGATTTCGTTCGAAAATAAAGTGACAACTGACTTGATGATGTTGAGCCAATAAAAAGTTCATGTTTTTGTCCTTCGAAAGACTTTAATAGTTAAAAGTCATCGCTGACAGCGAGACTGTGTTTCATGCTGTATTCTGTTTGTTACAGATGTGTTAGCAGTTGAACGTTTACCCTCTTCAACTTAAAGGGATACTCCACTTTTTTTGGAAATAGGCTCATTTTAACACTCCCCCAGAGTTAAACAGTTTGGTTTTACCGTTTTTTAACTGTCTGGTTACTGATTCTTATAAATATCAGAAGATCGGCTGAATGGATTTGAAAACGGTAAAACTCAACTGTTTAATTCTGGGGGAGTGATAATATGAGCCAGTAATATGAAAAAGAGTATCCCTTTAATGCTGTTAAACTGAATATGAACTTGAAGCAAAGAAAACTTTTCTGAAATATCAACATTGCAGCAAATAAAAGCACATGGTTTATCTGTCGACGTCTGGCTCTGGAGGTGGCCTATGCTGTGTGAATTCACAGATCACGCAACCGCAATATCTAAATGAGCAATATTTGGGGCATATTTAAATAAATGCTTTGTTTATAATGAGCAGGACGTTTTAAGTAATGAAACTTGAATGATGTTTTAATGATTGTATGTCAAAAGATCATCAAGGCAACTTAGATTTCTCATAGCATGCCCATGATTGATAGCCAGGTGAATAGACTTCATATTGAGCATTTCTCGATTGACCAGTCATTTTTATATGGCCAAAAACAGATACATGTCAGAAATTAAAATTCAATACTAATGGGCTTCAATAAATTAAAAATAAAATACTAAAAAAACAAAACAAAATCTAATAATAAATCTAATAATCTTTTTAATTTTTTTCAAATTATTCTATAATAATATATAAAATACATTTAATTATATAATTCTATAAAATACATTTTAATATGTATATATTTAAATATATATTTAAAATGTATTATTAAGTTATTTGTTTCTGATTCATTGAATATTGAAAAGACCTTTTATATTCTGTACAGAATGAACTTATGCCTCCTTTTTGCCTGAGATGAACTGTAATTCCCTCATGATAAAGCTTTATTAACCACTCCGGTTTGTGAGAATGAGCTAACTCAGCGCATGACTCGTCAGTTTGATCAGGCATTCCTGAAGATGATGAAGTCATTGAAAACTGAAGGATCACACATTTTCCCTTCTGTGTGTCACTGATGGCATTATGTGTGAAGTTAATTGTCTTAATTTCTCTCCGTATGCAGTTATTAAGCTGAATCAGAGTGCAGTCAGCTATTCGCTGGTCTTCTTTCTGCTACAGTGAGCATTTTATTAAAAAGCGTCTCTTTCTTCCTTCATCTCCTTCGTATGCGCACTGGATGGTGGGCTCCCCAGTCCCCTGTGAAGTCAGTGAGGGTCAATGGTCATGTAACTGCAGTGCAGTGCAATCGCTTCGGTCGGGAACATCTCGCTAATGGGCAAAATGAAGGAAGAGAGGAAAATTACACAGTGGGAACATTTGCACTTTAATGAATTTCTTCTCATTCTGTGCATGGCATGGGTAGAGTATTGATTCAGTGCAGGTGGGATGTATGAACTCACAGAAACAGCAAACATATTGACTGGATCACTTTAGACAAAATCAATTTGTGTTAAATGACAAGAAAATGAGCAGTGTGTCAGACAGGCCACAAAGTGAACGCAAAATGTAGCCGACATGAGCTCCTTTTTAAATGTTATCAGCTACACAGTTGGATGCTTGGAAATGGTTCCAGTTGAAAAAAAAAATCCATTTATTCTTTAATATCAATGTGAAATAATTCCTTCCTGGAAAATTCCTGGTCTTTTGTTTTTGTAATATTTCATGAGAAATTTAGATTTTTATTTTAATCAATTTCAGTATTGATTGACAGTAGATATTTCATTGCACATTTGTTTCCCGTTTCTACCTTTAGATTGCCTTTACTATCTTTTAAAGGGTTAGTTCACCCAAAAATGAAAATTCTGTCTGTATTTACTCTCCCTCAAGTTGTTCCAAACCTCTTTGTGTTTATTTGTTCTGCTGAACACAAAGGAAGATATTTGGAAGAATGTTTTAATCAAACAGATCTCAATCCCCATTGACTTCCATAGTAGGATACTATGGTAGTCAATGGGGAATGAGATCTGTTTGATTAAAACATTCTTCCAAATATATTCCTTTGTGTTCAGTAATAAAAATAAATGCAGAGGTTTGGAACAACATGAGGGTGAGTAAATACTGACAGAATTTTCATTTTTGGGTGAACTAACCCTTCAAGTTATTTAATCTTTAAAAACGCCAATAATCTTTAGCGGATTTCATAATGAATATCCATTTTACATAATGTAAATGTAAATGCCATTTGTGGCATTTAAAAGAATTGATTTTAGTTTTTAATGTTAACATTGTTAATTCATAGTAAATTAATTAACAAAATAATAGGGATGCACCGATGTGAACATTTTGGCAGATACCGATAACCGATAATTCTTTATATTTGAAAGCCGATGACCGATATATCGGTCGATAAATCTAAATCCAATTTTTTATATAATTTTTGAGAGCCTGATTGCACAAAAGTCTCACAGTTAAAGTCCATTTCCCAATCACACAATTATAATGTTCTGATTATAATTTCATGTAGCCGATATGACCAACCCGGTCTCATCCCAAGACGTCATATAACTGACGTTTTGGGACGTCTTTTGACCATACGTCAATATTCACCTTTTTAGGGCCCCCTTAAACGTCGGTAGATGAGGTTATGGGATCCTAACTCTACCCCAGACCTAAACCTAACCCTAAACCTAACCCGTCACCTAACTGACGTTAAAGGTAAAGCGTCAGTTGTATGACGGCCCGGGATCGCCATCTACCGACGTTTAAGGGGGCCCTAAAAAGGCGGATATTGACGTATGGTCAAAAGACGTCCCAAAACGTCAGTTATATGACTTTTTGGGATGAGACTGTGTTGATATGACAGCACAGTTTGCACTTAACTATATTTTCCTTTTTGATTCCAATCATATTTCAAGCAATTAAGATCAATCGTGTTGAACAGTGCGCATCTCAAGTGTCAAGTGTTGAAGGAAATAATTAATTATTTATCAGATTTAATATATCAGCCAAATTTTATTATCGGGCCGATAACAATAACATAAAAAATGAACAAATATTGTCCGATACAATATGGTGACCGATATATCGTGCATCCCTACAAAATAAGATTTTTAATGTTAGCCATAACATGAAAACACAGCCCATTCTCACTCCCAAGGCGTCACCTAACTGACGCCTTGGGAAGCATTTGGACATGCTTCAATATCTGACGCTTTAGGCGCCCTTTAGCGTCAGTTAGATGACGCCCTAGGATCGCGTGTACCCTACCCCCACCCCACACCTAAACCTAACCGCGTCCTCTCACTGACGCTTTCCTTTAGCGTCAGTTAGATGACGCCGTAGGATCGCGTCATGTAAGTGACGCTAAAGGGCGCCTAAAACGTCAAATATTGAAGCATGGTCAAAGGTGACGCCTTGGGGTGAGAATGCGTTGGAAAACAATCAACTTATCCGTGTTGGACAGAATTATATTATCTCTGCATTCATAACTGTATGAATGCAGAGATAATATTATACTTGAAAGCACCATGCTCTGTGGTTTGATATAAATAAAAGTCAAATTTGCTTAATTAGAGATGCAGCCTACATGTTTTTCTTCCTTTCATCTGCCTCTTTCTTTTCATTCTGAAATATTTCACAATGCAGAAACAATATGTTGCGAAAAGCAATTTAGATAAAAACAAGCTCAAAGAAAATAAAACCGCCTGAATAATGTCTCATATTCACGTTGTTGTTTTTTTTTGTTGGTTTAGTTGAATTCTTGAGTCTCTGAGTCTTGAAACGACATGATAAGGCTGTGCCCTTGAGAACTTCACTTTTTTTTAAAAAGCAAAATCTTGCTGTTCAAGACCACTGATTCTATTGAACTCCCGATGGTGTTGCCTTTAGACACAAACATAATGTGTTTGTAATCAGAATCATAGCAACTGTGATGGTATGAATATTGTTGCAAGAGATTAGCGGAGGCTTACGAAAGACAACAGCTGAATAAACACACAATAGGATAGGGCCTGTCAAAATGACCAACAATATTAATGCTCATGTCACCTCTCTTCACCCCTGCTATGCTAACATGTGATATCAAGGAGATAACCCCTGCCCCCATGTGAATGTACAGAGGAATATTGAACCTTTCAATTTAAAAGGCACATCAAAGTGACAGATACAGATTTTGGGTGATTTGAAGTATAAATGTCAGGGGGAATGCTGAAATGAGTGACTGAATAATCTTTACTGATGCATGTTTGTTGTATGTCACCTTTTGCTTCACATTTTTTTGCAGTTTATTGAGCAAAATATACTAAAACACTTTTTTTAATGAAATACCCCAAATAAATCTATGCTAATAGATACCAGTACAGAAAACACTAGCTTGTGGAATGCATCACACATCTAAAGTGTGTGTACCGCCGTCTGTGGACCAATGTGAAATGGAGGCATGGAGTAGACAATAAATAAACATGATCTGTTGTGTTGCATGTGCTGGTTTTTCTGCAAAGCAAGCAATAGAAAGAGACGGCAAGAAGTTCAGAAAGTGCTGGCTGGCGCAGAGCTGTGGAAGGCTTGCATGAGGTGATGGCAGCGTGCCGGGCAGGAAGAGGAGATGAATTTGGCAAGCCAGAGGGTTTATTGGAGGGAGGTGTATATATGCAGAGAGGGGAGTTCTGCTAGTGTGGCAGGACAGTGAAAAATGAAGGATCATGTGAAGTAAAATTCATGCAACACATTTCGCAGCTTATAGGGTGTTTTTTGTAATAATAATAATAATAATATTTTATATATACACGCATATCTGTTCATTCTGGTTCTCAAATCTGATTGGCTGAGAGCTTTTTCCAGCCATGTCATGTGATATTCTACTAGTATCACTATCACCACCGTTTCACTATTTCTATCACTCTGCTTGCAGCATTTTGAGACAGGTATAGCAGCAGGCCAGTAATGGCCATGCCTAAACAAGGCGTTGCCAAATTGAAGTTGTATTGATACGTTTTACAAAAACAGAAACTACCCCCGTACCCTACCCCACACCATTCAGCACGCCCCAACCTTTCGTCATGCCCATTACTCTTCAACTTGCAGATACCCAAACTTGGAGATGGAGATTTCACACGTGTCGCTATAGAGGGGTCTGAATACTCGCTAAATATAGAGACAAAGCTAGAGTATTTATCTGTCATGTTATCATAAGAGTCCTATTCATTTTAGAAACACAAAAGAGGATTTTTAAAGACACTCCGTTGTTGTTTCTTATTTATGTACACACTTGTGTAGACTGCTAAAAATTCAACTAAAACTATTATTAATATTTACAATAATAATATTACAAATCTCTCTGTTACAAACCACAAATCACTCAATGATTTTAACTCGTTTTAAGTCGGATAAAACAGCCTTAAAATTCCCAACACTACCGATGAGGTAAATAGCAGAAACATGAACAAAGTTAGAAGACTATAAATCCCATAATCACCACCCTTACAAACATTTACCATGAATGTAATAATTTACCATGGTTTGGGCAGAAATGTGGAATATTTATATTATTGAATAGCCTACTATGTTATTGTGAAGACATGACCAGAGCAAAGGCAGGAGACACTGCTTGCAGTCAGGGAAATCTTTATTGACTTCCAAATAAAGAATAGCCTATCAAATAAAAAAAATAACTTAACATAACATAAACAAAACTCACTCAAGGTGACCCTCTTCACCAGAACTGCTTTCACAGACAAACATACATTCCTTTATACTGAAACTAAGGGTCATCCATTTTACAGTAATAGGGAAATTAAATAATGTTCACACATAATTCATAACTACACTTAAAATGAAATAATATTCAAAATACATCAACCTTACAAGGAAAATAATACAAATAATAAACAAATACATTTCTACATACAATGAATATAAACACAATGCAACATGAAACAATAACCCCCTGCTCCCATTGAGAAATGGACTATGCCTACACTACCCAGAATTCTTTGGACTATGCCTACACTACCCAGAATTCTTTGGGATGGTATAAAATGAGGAACAGGAAGGCCGCCCGTCCTCTTAACACCCACCTCTGGAAACCATGCTGCAGACATGAACCCAGAAGGTTAGTTTTGCAAATGTGGATAAAACTAAGGATTTATTTAAATACCAAAATAAAAGAAATAAAGAAATAAATCTCTTGGTGTTTTCAGTCTAATGTGCACCTCAGACTACAAAAAGTCACCAAATAATGAGAAACAAACGAATATAAAGCAAACAGACACAGGGCATACACTGCCATCAGGGGTAACTTAGGACTTTGTCACAGTTATAGTCATTTATATTGCATTAGATTTATTAGGGGGGTAGAATAATATATAATTCTTTGTGTGTTTTTACCTGTTTAGGCTTTTTTTTTTTTAAGGCATTTTTTATGGTTCAAGTCTCACTGTCAGGATATTTTAATTTAAGCCTATAATAATTATTAATAAAATGATTCCTACCAATAGCCATGATATTGTATAATTCATATATTTGGAGCTGTAAATAAGTTATTTATTATGGTCTGCATACTGTTGGGTACCACATTGCAAGTAAATGCAATACTTTTTTTGGTTTACTTTAGCTTATTGATACTGTTATGTTTAAATAAATAAGCTAAACCCACCGGCCCACCTCAACATTTCGATTTAATAAACTGGCCCTGAAATGAAACTAATTGAATAGCCCTGCAGCATTTGGATCCTCAACCTTCGTGTCTCAAAGCAGTTTGTGACAGTAATAATAGTATATTATTATTTAAAACAATTTTTTGTTTTGTTGTGTGTGTGTGTGTGTGTGTGTGTGTGTATGAAGCTGTATGTCTGTAAAGCTGTAAAGGCATTAGACAGGTCTTCATCTCATGGTTCTGTGATCCGGGTCATCTGCTAGACATGCTTCAGCAGTACCACAGGCCACCGCCACACTCCGATGCTCACAGCTCTGTAATGCTAGGCAGACTTGCGTGGCCTAGATATAAACTCATGGCTGAATTAGTGCTTTTGTTACATAAGGGAGGAGGAATTAAAAGCTAGTTGTTTCATCTTGGCCTAACCTTGGACTAAAGCGATACCAAGACCAATGTGTCCCATCAGGGAAATAAGAAGCACATGACGTGAAGGAACATTGTTTGTGTTATGTGTGTAATAATCCCTGTAATAGTGTGTTGAATTCACATTTAAATGTCTGAGTTGCACAGATTTTTGTGATTGCACATTTCACAGTAAAAACATCCTTGGAGCATGGCTATCTTAATAAGACTGGACATGATATTCTCATCCTTGGTGCTGTCAGCATAATATTTATGCTGTCTCTGTCTCTCTATTCCATCCTCTTTTCCTCTGTTTCTTTTGCTTTACTCTGACTGTGTCTCATTTCAGTCTTCCTTAGTTTTTTTATGATGTGAATCAGTATTTCATACACTGTTGCACTAATTTGGGAGCTAGCAAGGGTCTTAATCCACTAAACAATGGGACACTTATGACTCGATTATCTGTGACATGATGATTACAAGGTCAGGCTTTAAAACATAGAAGGTATTTATTAACAACATCGCTGTACATCACGTCGTCTTGTATCTTCGTTGTTGCTGTAGTGTAACTGCTGTAGAAATAGAGTGCCATTATGAAACGTGCTTGTCAGTGCATTTTTTTATATTAAGGAAAATATATATATTTGACATGTGAAGTTCAAAATACCTACAGTATTGTTATTAATATTAGTTTGGATTGTTTGCTTTTTTTGTGCACATTTGACATTAAAGGGGCCCTATATTTAACATTTTACTTTAAAATATACAAAAACAACTAGAACAAGGAACAATTATGTATTATAACCAGTTTTCCAGCAGTCACCATTGCGTCATGGTGGAATCACATACATCACATACTGTACCTCAGTGTTGGGAAAGTTCACTTTCTACATGAACTAGTTCATAGTTCTTTTTTTCCATATGTTGCGAGCTTATTATTTTTTTTATTATTGCCACAGCCCATATACAACCACAGACAACAATTATTTTATAGATGGGCAAAGTTTGCACAGAAATGTAAGATTTTTCCCATCTTCTCCCCATCATAAAACCCGTTTAAATGATAATATGATTCCGCCTCGCTCACTGCTTTGTCGACGGCGGCCGCAGTGCTATACAGTGGTGGCTGGTGTTGTCAGATTGGGTGTTTTTTCGCTACATATTAAGGCCTGTTTACGTGTGGTTTAGCCGTGTTTTCGCCTGGAGGGCTCTATAGAAATCTGGCACCCTATTGTACGAAGTTAAACCAGAGAATGTCTAATTGAAGAGAATTGGCTCTGGCTGGTTACTTCCGGGTTCTGGACTGACTGCAGTAACACATCTCTTTCCATGCGGGGGCGCTCGCGGTCGAGTGCAGAATGAATGTCAATGGGGTTTCACCCCCAGAAATCCACTTTTCTCAGGATGTAATTTTTTGTCAAGTAATTTGAACGTTGCATTCAAAAAAGGGAGGACTAAGATAATACACTCAGCTGAAAATTGCATTTTTAAGTTCACTTATCTGTTCTAAAAATCCGTTCAAAAATGTGATGACGTCACACAATAGCAGAATGCTAGCATGTTCCGGCCAACAACGGCCTAACCTGTAAGAAATCAAAAGGACATAAGTACTCGTTCATTCGACTTTTGGCCTATAATCTATATTGAACTTGCGGAATCAACAAAAAAATCTATGTTAATTTAACGACAAGCAGGTGAAAGACGCATTTAGCCGTTTAGCCCCATAGACTCCCATTCATTCTGCTCTCGCCCGCGATCACCTCCAGTGGAATTCTAATGGAACTGCAACCAAGATGATACACAACGGGGCTAATAGGAAGTGCCAAGGCTCTCCTGAGCGAGCGTGTGTTCACAGACACCAGAATGAACGAGTTCACAGTAACGTTCATCAGGCAGTAATACAATACGTTCAGTTCACATTCACCCAAAATACACTGCTGTACCTTTAACAATGTGATGACATTTCCATTAAATGGATATATTTAACAGATGTGGCAGATGTTTCAGTAGAGACGAGTGATTTTGACAGTGGGGGAAGTCCTGAAAATGTCACAATACACCTTCTGACCTCATTGATTATTTCTAAGTACTTCAGATCTAATATTTTTTGCATCACAAATTGTAGCTGTGTTTCACCATTACGCATTGCAGCACAAGCGGTTCTCTATCTTAGTGCTCTTTTTCTTGTCCAATCAGAGGCTCAGAGCTGAATGGCAGCTGACGGGTGACTGGCAACTACTGTGTGCTTGTATGAGCTGCGCTGCTGTCTGTGAAAATCATGTCAAGGGGGTTGCCACTGCGTCCAAATGCGTCAGCGATGACATGCTTGGCCATGTATGATGGGGCAGAGCGGATCATTGTGGTGTTGGGGCTGTGAGGGTTGGACTGGGTAGACGTTGTGGGGGACACGTTGTGGGGGAAGAGCGCGGTCAGAGAGACGTTCTCATCAGAGAATTACCAGTGTTCATTCTCACACCCCCGTCCCTACTCTGACCTTTCCCACTCTAATCCTGTCTGACATTTTGGGCACACGGCTGTGTGTAATTGAGGCAAAAAGGGAAAAGTGGGACATAAAATGCCAGCTGTTTTGAGTTTGACTGTGTCAGGCATATCCTGCTGATAAAACAGGTGTTTACTCGCTCATTTATCTGTTGGTATTTCATCGAATCTATGATGCCATGATGTCCAGGGCCTCAGGCAGAAAATTAGGCCCACAGCATTAAAGATACTGCAGAGTATTTCATTTTACACATGGCATACTTTTTATCCCTGTGTGCACCAAACCCATCTTGAGTGTTTGCTGCCAAAAAGCTTTTTTGTTTTAGTTTTGTTTCATCTGACCATATTTATAAAAATGTGAAGCACAAGAATGAACCTCATTGGTTTCCGCTGGTCAAGCGAACATTTTTGAGCTTCCGTTTACCACAACTGATAAGTGTGTGTTGGTGAAATTTTATATGAATAAAAGCCTAAATTCAATCTGTTCGTCATATAAAGCAATCATGTCTCTTCAGAACATTTTGAACTAAACCACTCAGTTCATATGGATTAGTTTTATGATGTACTTTTTGAAGCATCAAAGTTTCAGTTGCGTAACTGTCAGTTGAGGCACAGAAAGATTTCATCAAAAAGATCTTCATTTGTGTTCCAAAGATTAACAAAAGTCTTACGGGTTTGGAACGACATCAGGGTGAGTAAATTATGACAGAATTTAAATGTCTGGGTCAACAACCCCTTAAGTTTAATAAAATAAAAAGAAATAATACATTTGAACACGTTTTACAGCATTTTATTATAAATGCAATTTTAGATATAGTTTAACAACAATAATAAATCATTTGTTTTTTTAAGCATTGATTAACTAAATGTACATAGGGAGAATGAGCATAATTATTGAATATCTAATATTATACCAATATAAATGTACAGTGCATCCCCTTTTCCCTTTGTCATTAGATACAGGTTTGCCTTTTCACCTCATTCCATTTTTAACACACAGGTCATGTATTGAAACACATTATCTGCTGTCATGACCCTGGGAATTCCCAGAGTGCAGTTTTTTTTGTCTATTTCCCAAAGCTTGTACATATTTAACGGCTAATTGTTCATGTGGGTGCCCGGCAAAAGAGGAACATTGATGGATCAACCAACCAAAATGTTTTGGACATCGTTTGTCTCCGCTAATTTAGCCATTAAATTATTTGTGCATGCGTATCGCACATTAAGACCCTGAGTGCTGGAAGGAGGCCAGAAACCAGCCGAATGGAGACAGCAGGTTGGGAGGGACGGGTGTTTGTCAGAGACAGTGAGATAGAAATCAGGAGAGTGCTCCCAGAAGGGCATTCTGCAGTGCAGTGCTTAGTGATGGATGAAAGGAGCGTTTGGAGGGATAGATGGCCTCCTAAGATTTGGATCTGCTTCAAATGCTCTCAGAAGATGCATTTTTCTTGTGGTGCCTTACATTTTAACAGGAAATACAAATTGAATCTGTACATTCTTAAGGAGCTCAAAAGCATTGCAACTCAACTAAATCACTCGCTTATGCCAACAAATTTCACGCTAGGTGACTAAAAAAATGTCTGTACTTAGCCACTGGCTAGTAAATTGTTAGATTTCACTTGCCAGTGATTGAGATAAAGGCTAAGACTAAGTTTAGCACAGATATAATGTATTTTTACTTACCTACACTTGAACGCTTTTGACTGTTTGAGAGTTTCACTCATTCCTATTGATTTCAATTGAAGAGAGAGAGTCTTGTATACATTTTGAAGACTATATAAAGTTTAAAAAACCTCAAGCAGGTTATAACTGGTGTGTTTTATGTCATAGATCCAAACGTGAAAATATTTAGAGGCGTTAACCAGAGACCTTATTTCAGGCAAAAACCCATTGACCCATAGATTTTAGGGCGAGGGAACCGGAAGTGGTAAGATACTAACTCACTTCTTCGTTTTGGGCTACAAAGTGACGTCATATCTTCGGCACTTATTACCGTCCACGTTTTGATTTCATCAAATCAGTTTTAGAAACGTAATTAATATTCTGCAGCTTGTCAGACATTATCATGTTTTATATTTTATTGGTAGAATTATTGTTTTAGCAGTTTTATTGTACATTTTTTGAAGAAACGCTAAATAATGTGTCAATGTCAAGCATCACTACCAGCCCATAAGTTCTGTCATAAAAAATTCTTAATTTGACTGATTTTTTTTTGTGCGTTCAAATCATCTCACATATCTTTTGTAAAAATTACAAATTGTTAAATATTAAAATAAAAATGTAAAAAATAAATTCAAAAACATAAAAAGTCTTCCCAACTATATATTCTAGTAGGCAGTCAGAAATATATTTTTTATATTTACAGTACATAATATCAACGTAATACAACATGACAGGCTGTAAATCCCCTATTGAAACACGAAAAACTACAGTAATTTCTTTCTTTTTCTTTTCTTTTTTTTTTTTTTTAGTATCAACGTTGACATCCCTAAAAACTACCCACAAATTTGACTTGGCTGTCACAGACATTAAGCCAAGAGGCTTTAGTTGAAAGGTACCAGGAGACTGCAAATCTCCCTGAATTTGTTCTTTAATTTCTCACTGTCTGTCCTCATGTGGTCTGGCATGAAGTATTCATTCTATTGTGAGCAAGACCCAGTGTGGTCTTCAGGGAGATCTTTGTTTCTCATCACTTACTTGTTGTTTCACACCATGAATCACACATTGTGCTGGTCTCGGCGGTCTCACTGACCCGTACCAAACCGATTTATCGTCAGCCATTGTTTCTCTTTTTCCATCCTCCATCAGAAAACAGAGGAATTGGCTTGAGTAAACAGGATTGCATGACAAAGAGACTGATTTTGATGTTTAGAAGGGCCTTTGTGTTGTGCACAAAGCCGTAAAAGCACTTGAAAGAGTCCACGTGCACGGTCTGTCATATTTTCAGATGACGAGGGCCAATAACCTTGGCTTTGAGTGTTTCACTGGCTGTTCCATCTACAGTATATTTGTGAGGGATAGCCTGTTATCTTTTTCTCTTCCTCTCTGATGACTTGATAGTATGTGCCAACGCCTCTCGAGGAGTGTTTAGTTTAATTAGTACTGACTGTTAGATAAATGTTTGGATCAGAGACTGGTGCTTATGAAAAAAAAAAATGATCAAAGGGCCTTGCTAGTAATATGAGTCTCCTTTTATATTAGTTCCATAGATTTTTATTTTGATAATGCAGACATTTACATAAAGTGGAAATTGTGATCTAAGATCTTTTTGGTTCAAAGACCCGAGTTCAAATCAGGTCCCTTTGAGAAGATTATAAGTGGGAGGGATGGACCATTATCAACTAAAGTGAGCTTTTAATATGTCGTGTCATTTAGTCAGAGGAATCCATGCAGGGATGAGGGGTTTATTCTCTGATTGCTCAAGCCCAATCTTGCTGAGATCCCTTGCTCCGCTTTCTCATATCTCTCACAGTAAGCTAGTGCGATATGCTTAAATTTATGCAGCGTTGTTAAATAGTGATAGGCTCTTTACTCCTCCGCTTGTGATATTTTATTATTAGGCTGGAATTTCTTACCAATGATTTAGGGCATTTATATTAAAATTTATGGGGAAATGACTAGCTTTGTGGTGTAGATAAAAAAAATATTGAAAAATATATTTTACTAAAAGTAACTGTTTCACCTAGCCTGACTTCGTCATACTCATATTCAAGAGAGAATATGAGTCTAAAAACCGCTCTATTAGGCTTTGATTATGAGGCATGTCTTAACCGAACCAGGAAAATAAAAAAACTTCTGCACTCAATTGGATAGTCGGTAGACCTACAGCCAATCAGCGCAATGCAGTAAGTCAACTCCTTTGCATAGCGCAGTTTTCAAATACAGAACTAATAGCCTAACTTTTTTTATTTTAGAAGTTAAATAACGAGTGTTGCTTCTTTTACTTACTTCTCCATGAGTGCCACCAAAGGAGAAACCACAACGACCACAGGCTTTTCATTACGTCCCATCTTCTTAACGACCATCAGAGACAGCTGATAAGTTACACTTTTCCCGAATCATGTAGGAAGGACGCCAAAAATATCTTTCCGATCGACAAATGCCTTGATTTGCAGTTCTCTGTTTGTCTATTAAAATGAATGCGCTGTCGTTTTATTTACAACAGACAAGACAGCGGAATCTATACATCTCAATTCTCCAGCTGCAGTCATCTTTGACAAGCTTCTTTGATAACATGATAATTACGTCCCTGCAGATCATCTGTCCATCATCGTATAAAGCCCGCCCTGGCAATTTGATTTGCCCGTTCATTTTTTGCCTGATCATAATTACTCCTCAATGGATCGAGTCCAGACCGAACTTCCCGACCAAAAAATGTTGTTGGCGGAGTTCGGGCTGGCATCCAGGCTATGTTTCACCAGCCAAGCACATGGAAATAATTTTAGGAATAAACCAGTGAAAATCTAGTTTAATTAATCAAGAGAGGTAAATTATTTATATATATATATATATATATATATTTTTTTTTAAATATGCACTAGCAGTGTTGGGGAAAGCCAGGTATTTTTTTTATAAGTATATAATATTGCATTGCGCTATAAAAAAGTAGCTAATAGTTTTAGTTCCTTTTTATGGAAAGTAATGCATTACATTACTTTTGTTTTACTTTTTCTCCAAAGGCCTTTTCACTTTAAAAGATGCAATGACACTCTTCAGCAATAAAAACACAAAGGTGATGTTTAACTAAAGTCACTTTGCTGATTAGTATGGTAAAATTGGAACATTGAAGTTCAGCAGCAAAGTCATTATGCAGTAGTATGCAGTATTAAAACATATTTAAGTATATTTATGTATATATTTACCTACATATTTTTAATATTTGTAATATGTAGGTAAATATTGCCTTCTAAATGATAAATATTTTTATATTTCCTGTGGAATACTTTGGATATGCATTACACCATGTAGCTGTCGAAGGCTGTTCCATTATCAAGGCATTATTTGATTTGCCATATAGGGGTAGCCCTATACAGGCCACCTCATTCAGAGCTCTTTGCTGGATCTCTCCAAGGCTTTCATGAACCCAGCCCAGCAGTAAATCTTCCTTTGCCCAGCTCCGCCACACTCTCCCAATCAATAAAAGATTACTTCTCATCCTCTCGCAGTGAAAATGCATTAGCTGGTCCCTCTTAAAAATAATTCTTCTTACATTTCGCCACTGCCTTTATATCATTACCGAATCAAATTCAGAACTAATAGAGAATGTACTTAGATATTATGCGGATGGATATGTGAAATGATGAAAATAAGGGGCAGAGAATCAGAGTGTTATTATTATTTATTTATTTAGCCAATGTTGCTCCAGGCATATTAATTGTTTTCATTACGTATGTAGTAATGAATCCAAATTTATTATCTACAATCATCCATATTAGACCTCATTATTGGTGCCAGTGTCCCATATGTTAAATAAGAGAGAGAGTATTATGTTCTGCCTTGATGTCATTATCAGCTCTAATAATGAATGTGAAAGGGCCTTCTGTGTGTGTTCTTGGTGACGACACACTATTGGTCCATCTGAATTGTCAGTTTAATTTAAGCGCATGCTCTCTTTGTGAGTCATGGGCTGAGTCACTTTGGTCCTCCGGGACCTACAGTCATCAATATGCATTAGCAGCACCTTGGCGATCTGCTCCCTCTTCCATGCTGAATCTGCGAATTTAGCCCTCACAGCCTAGACACTGGCAGATAAACAGAACAATCCACAGTTTTCTTCATTACACAAGCAAACTGGATCCCATGTATAAGCAAGATCTTTAAGTCATGATCATGTAAATCTGGTAAAGCCAGAAAGTCTTGAATGATATCTGTGCAGGACATGAGAAGTAATTGTCCTTAAAGGGCTTTTTACATTGACATGCATGACCAGAAGTTCATTCTTTTTAAAAGTAACTCACTCACCTCATTGGGTGATTTAGGGTGCGTTCACACTTCAGTTCTCTTGGTTTTTTTGGACGGCGATTCCGACGCCTGTACTGAGGTGTAGTGTGCAACATATAGTGCCTGTGACGATAACCAGGTATCCTTGAGCATTCTGTCCTAAGGGTTTTATCTTGTGTTATCATGTTCCTTATTTGGTTTATTTAAATGTCGTTGGTCTGTGTTGCCAGTTGAACCGGACTTGAGTTCGTTTGGGAGCAGTGGGTCTCGGTTAGGACTGCGCGATTAATTGAAATAAAACCGAAATGGCGATTAGGCTTAGTGCGACAAAGACTGCATTTTTTTCCCCATCTAAATATGCACAGTTCACTCCAAACTTAATTCATACCATCAGTCGATTGTTTGAAATAACTTCCTTTGTAGTTTTTTTTTTCACAGTGGATGCATAAGAGGCTCATATTTCATATTAAATACATGGACTTCGTTTTTGATGCTGCATACCTCCTGACAAAAATTAAGTAATTATTATCACTGAATTTTTTAATCATAAATAATTATGATTATTATTTTTAGTCATATTAGTATATAAGCGAAACATTTTGGGACGAATTGTGCAACACTACTAAAAAGCACAACAAACCCTGGTGTCCTTTATCATTTTTAACCAGAAAAATCGCAATTCGATTTTTGCCCCAAATTATCCAGTCTCGGTCCATTCTACATGGAATTTACATGGAATTTACTGCAGAACAACTTAAAACTTAGTAAATTGATTCCTTTAAGTGTTTTTAAGTTGAGAATGTCATGTGAGGGAGTCCAACTCAAAACTTCTCAATGTTTTCATTGAGATTTCATTTGTAAGTGCATAATCGGCTTTTATTTGTGTGTCTTTGTACGTATGTAATGATGTGATGTAATTTTGCTGCCTATCTTGGCCAGGTCTCCCTTGCAAAAGAGATTTTTAATCTCAATGGGTTTTTACCTGGTTAAATAAAGGATAAATAAAATTTAAAAAAAATTGTATGGTGCACACTAAGGCTCAGATGGCAGTATTCACACTTATTCAAATGAACTGCACTACCAGAGCAATCACACTAGAGTTTGTTTTAATCAAACCAAAACAGCCAAGTGTGAACAGACCCTTAGACTTCTTTAGAGATCAAATACTAAACATTTTACTGAATTTAAGTTCTGTTTACATTGATTTTACCCAATTGACACCTGTTGTATATTTCCATTTATGCATTTGCTCGACGCTCGATGCAAAACAACAGCATTGCATTCATCAATACATTTTATAAGTTGATGCATTCTCTGGGATTCAAACTTGACATCGATCACAGAGCTGCTTTGAGTTACAGGAATTGCAGCTGCATTACTGTAAATTGCTTTTTTTGTGTACAAACGTACAGATGAATCGACAACTTTACCACAAATGAGACTCTCTTTGTGGAAAATAAGGATCTGGAACAATTTGGGTGCTCCTTATTGTCAAAAGCTCAGGTCTGTTGACACCATTTCGCTATTCAAAGGCTCAACATGTGGTGGTTGTTCAAGATGCTCTGGCTCTTTGTGGCATTGCATGCTTTATAGAGCTTCACTTGACTAAGGCAGAGGTTGTTTCATGTTGTTTTTAGTTGTGCGGAAGCCTCAAGAAACTTGTTTGGACAATTTTTTTTTCTGAACAGCTAAATCTCAGCTTTTCCATCCTCCACAATGACAGTCTTCTAGCTTCATTCACATACATGCTTAGCTCATTTGCAGTGCAACCTAACTACTGTATGTAGATGTACTGGATATCGACCACACTGTCAGATTTCATCACTTACTGACAGGCAGTCTAAAGATTTGGTTTGAATAAATGATGGGAACGTCGGGAATGTGAACAGAGCCTTGGTGTCTAAAGCTCAAATGCATGACTACGGTTTCTTTCATTCTCCTTTATTATCCTCATATTGCCATGTGAATAATTTCTTAAATAACATAGATGCCTTCCTCGTGATGACAAACCAGATCAAGCTACCGAGCAATACAGAATATTGTGCAGTGCCTGGTTGTGGAAGAAGACAGTCGCTGCATATGCTTCCTCTGGATTCCAATAGGACTGCATGGATAAACTTTATTTTTAATGACGTTTCAGCTGATGAGGTAAAACATCGTCCATCTGTTCGCTTCATTTCACTGAGGATTGTTTTGTAAACAAGACTGGATTTGCAGACTGATTAAGATTAAAGAGCGGTGATGTGCCGTCTATATTGGATCTGACAGGAATGGTGCAACACACAGACTCTGGGTCGAACATGTTTGGGCGAATCATTCCGGTTGCCATTTTACAACATTGGACGTTTTCAGAACCATTTCCCCCATGTGCACCGATGAGTGAGTTGAAACTCATTATAATATGAAAAACTGTTATCCAGTAACAGCAGTGGGCGTTTACTTCCAAATGTTCAGTGCGAGATGCCCATAAAAAACTAGCGTTTTTGGGCTAGGCTCAAAACTAGGGTAGAAAATAGCCTATTACTTATTCATTTTGATGTTTTTGAATGCAAAAACCAAGTGAACGTCATAAGTTGACCTTAGACAACAATATAAAAAAATTCATGACCCCTTTAAATTAATGCATCTGTGTTAAATAAAAGTATTTTTTCAATCAAATTTTTTTTTTTTTTTACTGCTTTTACTAACCCCAAACCTTTGAGTGGTGTGTGTTTGTACGGAATAGAAAAAAAAGGTGGGGGAAAAACAAAACAAAACATGTAATATAAAAATAGACATTTTGTGGATTTTTTTCTCTTCAGACAATTCTGATATTTTCATAACTATATTTGATTTGATTTCAAAGTCAACTGATCACGGTTATCTTGAATAATCAGATCGGGTGATTATGTAATAATAACAAGAGCCTATAGTGTGTCTGTTTGTGTAGGATTACTAAAGACTTTCTTGTGTGTGATGTAACTCTACTCTTTTGAAAAGCCCTTTTGAGATTCAGGACATCTCCTTCAAGAGAAAACTTTATGTGCAAAGGCATCAATTGAGGAGTTTTGTCATAATCGCTTGCTACAAATATAATTGTCATCAAAGAAGATAATGACTTGGATTAGCTCAGGCTTTTGTTTGGATAAGAATAATCATGGGCATTTATACACTAATGCCAACCATTACACTCCATCTGTCCTTTAAGAAAAAGATCAGATTTCCGAGTCCGTACTGCACTGGCATGAACTCGGAAAGCTTCGTATGTACCATCAGTGGAATCCACAGCATAAGACGTCATCACTTTGAATTTCGTGACTGCTTCATTGTGGCGTGTTCCTACTTAAACGTGGCTTTCTCCATCTCTCTGGCTCAGATTCAGGTCACTCCCTATAACACAGATGGTGCCGAGCCTCAGTGATGGATGCTGGTTCCGCAGAGCAGAGAGATGCATGTGGAAGTCTTTATCGTACCAGCCGATTGGCAGTTCATCAGAGCACTGCAGCCTCTTGCAGTTACATAGCCGGGCATTTCATCCTTATTCTCCTACAGCTGCTCTCTTGTCTGATACAGCTTTAAAGCAGACGCAATGTTCTCCAGTTTGCCTGTGGGGGTTAGGCCTACAGAGAGAGAGATGGTTCATGGGAAAATAATCTTTCCTGAGTGTGATAAATTCATGCTGCTTTTTTGTCTATTCAGTGATATTTTTGTTACTCAAAGTTTTTGCCAGATGGAGACCTTGAATTTCAAAACTTTTATTATTTTATAAATTAGAAATAAATCATTTGAAAATGTATTAACAGTAAGTGAATCTGTAAAATAAACTTTTATTCTCAGCATTACTTTGGATCAAAATCACAACTTTAACCAACACACACTCTAGGCATTTACAAGTGCTGTCAACAAAGACTGAGAGCTATCCATAAACTTAGACACTTGTCTGTTTGTCCTCATCTTCTCAAAAAATGTGCCTTCTGGCCATAGGTATAGGTTACCGATGTGTAGAAAGGCCAGTTATAGTAAGAGTTTTGTTCCTAACCGAGCTCTAAATACATAGGGAATCGGCCATTTAAATGGCTCTTATGTACGCATCTATGGTGGAAATAAATTTCCTCTGGAGGACCAATCAAAAAACGCCTGTTCACCCCAAGCACAATAACTATAAAATATAATTCTAAAAACCGTTCTCCATATTAAAGAATAACAGAGTTCACACCAAAACTATAACAATAAAGATATGAGGAACGATATCATTGGGATCACTTTCAGAACGTATGGTTGGAATGTTTGAGTGCACTAGAAATCATATTTTTTCAAATACAGCACACTGTAAAAATGACACAAGTATGACGCATTGGTTTTAACTTAATATAACACAGAATATATCGGAATTGGCGATATATGGGTTGACCAATAATTTGTACACCTTTATTATATGTACATTTAATCCTGATCAATTATTCAGTATCGGTGAAAAATAAAAAAACAAAGTTAGTAAGTAAATTTAAATTTGAAATATAATGCCATTATTGTTGTTTATAATAATATTAATAATAATAATAATTGCAAAATATTTCTACTTAATTTGAAATATCCCCAAAAATTTGTATTTTTCACCAATAATGAAGTATATCGGTAAAAAAGTTATATCGGTAATCGTAAATAAAATATTGGTAAAAAAATATATTATCCATGTATGTAATAACAAAATAAAGTAGGAAAATTAAACCTTTTTTTGGTATTTTTTATCGTTGTTTTTATTATTGTTATTATTAGAAGAATGTTCATATCAGTTGACACAGATGCATCAACATAGAATCAATTTTATTGATTGGAAAAAATAATGTTCTGCAAAATATCCTCTTCTAGACATGCATAAACTAGTACCACACACACACACACACACACTGTCATACAGATGTCGTTTGGATTTTTTACATTTTTAGCTTGATGCAATCAAACTGATGTTGTGCGCACTCCTGCTTTGAGCCAATGTCACCCTGGGTTTTTGTCACTGTTAGATAGTCGGAGAGCATGGCCAGAAAATCACACTCTCTGCTGCTCTGTGTGGACACAGCAACCAAAGTGTTTGGAAAATCATACACATACAGTCTCATGTTTTTATACAGTCATACACTAGGGTTGTTGACACTATTTGACATTCATATGATATTGATGGTGCTTTCATAAAATGAATTGATATTTTAATAGATAAAATGAATGAATGAAAATTGCTCTGGCATCACTTTCTCCCACCTTCAAAGCATCAGTTCCCTTGCCAAAAGTCTCCACTCCATTCTTAGCTTGAAAGTTGAAGAGTTTTCACCCTTATACACTTATATTTTGGTTGAATCAGTTAACCATTCTTCCCAGTGGCTAACATAATAGAATCCTGGCCCAATGTAGCCAAATGAAGAGGAAAAATGGATCACTCTGGATGATTATGTTTGTCTTTTGAGGGCAATCTCCATTTAGGATATTGGAAAGCTGGTTTAGAACCATCTGTTCTCCTGAGGGCATTTATTTGGTTTGTTAGTGTGTGACTATGAACATGTCTCTGAGTAGATCCTCTTCCACATTAAGCTCTTTGTGAGAGAATGGTTTTTGTCCTTGTATCCTGGAGCTCCTCTGGTGGGGAGTATAGTGTGCATCTACTGTTCAGTGTTTGCACAATTCTATCCAAATTTGGGCTGTTGGCACATTTTTTTGTGTGTATTGCCCTCTCTGGCTGTTCCGATAAATCGACTTAGTCCTCACTAGTCTCTTCAGCTTCCCTCCATCATCCCTTTTTTTTGGGTGTCCTCATTGAATTGAAGTGCCTGGTCCTGAGGCGAGCTCAGACGACATGGGGGCACTCCTTTATTTAATGTCTGCTTTCACGTGGTGTCTTTGAAGGAGACAAGAAGGAAAGTCTGTGCTAATTTTTCTTTTCCCTGGAGAAGCACAAAAGTAGTAGTAAGACTCGGATGGTAAGAGGTGACCGCAAGTTTAATATTGCCTCGCTGTTGTCACAGTGGGACAGTAGCTGAAATTGGATTTGCAACAAAAGCTGATGAGTACATAAAAATATTAACGGCATGCTAATACAATTAAACGCCCGGACTTTAAGGCCAGCAAGCAGATGTTTGTGCTATTTTTGGTTATGTTGCTGCCGTAATAAGTGAAAAGGAAGAATGCTTTATGATTAGTCAGAAAAACAGAAGAGGAACAGCTAAATTGTAATGAAAAAAAGCAGTCTAGAGCTTGTGTTTGCTCTTGGCATTGTGTCTATCCCCTGAAGCGCACTTTACCAACACAAAATTGAATTGAATGACTACAAAGCCTTTAAAAGGCCCCTTGAAATGAAACGGCTTCACTGGGATATAAACTTCAGTGCTGGCGGTGTTCACGCTGGCCTTGGTTTACCCGCTGGCCGATCTCGCCTACGCCTCTTCTGTGGAACAGTAATCCTTTTGGCTCCATAACAAGCGAAGGAGTGAGAGTCCCGCTTGTAAGCAGAAGAAAATGTCTTGGTTACGTATGTTACCCTCGTTCCCTTAGTAGGGAACGGAGATGTTACGTCGGATGACGACGAATGGGGTTTTGCTTAGAAAGCCTAACAACTTAGAGTCTTACAAAACGAGCCAATGGCAAAGAAATGCCATGGGTCGGCAAAATTGGCATGAGGTACCCTTGTGGGTGGGGGAGGGAGGGGGGGGTCGGCTGGTGGACTTAGAGAATACACAAATGACCCAGTGGGCTGCATATGGAGAACACTGGGGTGTCCAGCCGCAGGTCGAATGTTTCAACCCCAGGTGGCTTGCCAAGGGAAGTTTACAGTGGAAATATACTTGTGGGGGTCGCCCAAAGGGGGGACCATGCACCTAGCCAACACGCAGGGAATAGACACTGGCGTCAACGTCAGCAGTGCTGGAAGAACTCAGAGCGGAAATACCGCATGTATACAGTCCGTGGAGTGGAATGGTGAGCAAGCGAAGATAACTGAGCGGGTCCTGGTACCGGCTGGTTGAAGCGAGTACATGTGAGGACACTGGCTCCACTCGGAGATTGTAGAATCTGGCGAATGTATTGGGTGTTGCCCAGCCTGCAGCTATGCAGATATCTGTTAGCGAGGCGCTAGAGCCGAAGAGGATGCTAAACTCCAGGTGGAGTGGGCAGTCACACCAAGGGGGCATGGTCGACCTTGCTGCTAGTATTCCAAAGCAATGGCGTCCACTATCTAGTGAGACAGCCTTTGCTTAGAGCAGGGTTTCTCAAACTCGGTCCTGGAGGGCCACTGTCCTGCAGAGTTTCGCTCCAACCCTGATCAAACACACCTACCTGTGAGTTTCTAGTGATTCTGAAGACCTTTATTAGCTTGCTCAGGTATGTTTGATCAGGGTTGAAGCTAAACTCTGCATGACAGTGGCCCTCCAGGACCGAGTTTGAGAACCCCTGGCTTAGAGAGAGCCTCGCCGTTCAGCTTCCCACCATAACAGACAAAAAGCTGGTCTGAGGTCCGAAAAAAGGTGTTCTGTCTACATAGGCGTGGAGGGCACGTACTGGACAGAGCAGTGCCAAGGCTGGGTCTGCCTCCTCACTTGCAGGTTCACCACCTGGTCCTCGAACGGAGTGGTAGGAAACTTGGGCTCATATCCATGGCGGGGTCTCAGGATCACGTGAGAATAAGCCGGCCCGAATTCCAGGTACCCTCTTAATGAAGGCCAATGCAACCAGGATCACTGTCTTAATTGACAGGAACTTAAGCTCTACTGATTGCAGAGGCTCAAAGGGAGCACTCTGCAGGGCAGATAGAACCACTGAGAGGTCCAAAGAGGGCACGAGAGGAGGGCGAGGCAGCACAGCCGAATCATCATCTCCCGAAGACTGCCCACCTTGTGATGCTGCAATCGACATCGCATCCTCCTCTGAAGCGCCAAATGACACTCACGGTCCGGGTGCGCCATGTGACCGGGAAGACCGCGGGCCATCAAAACACTGGCTTGCGGGTTGAAACACTGGAGAGGGGGATGTTGTCCGAGGACGATCGTCATTTGGTTGTGCCACACCCTCAGGTCACCCTGGCCACCAGCCAAAGTACCAGCTCCTGTGGGAATGGTAGATCGGGGTGTGGATGAGGGGACTCTCCCTGTTGCAAGATCACTGAGTCTCGACCAAAGTATTGCGATGGCCATGTTTCTGCAATGAAAACATGAGTCATCCACAAGCACTGCTTTAGCATGCTCTAAGCCCATACACATAAAGCAACAATTGTGCCCATCAGAGTCGACCGCAACCAGAAGTGCACGGGCGATGCATCTTCAAAAAGACGCGTCACGCGCTGCTCTTTTAGAGAGGATTAAATCTCCGCAGAGTGTTGAAGTAACCAGGGAGAAAACATAGATATAATATAAATAAACATAAAAACAAAATGGAAAACATATCTGCATATTGCCGGCGTTCTCCTTTTATACCCACGAGGTGGGGCGGAGTTGCGCCAAGCAATTTCCGCAGACCCATCGCGTATTTCTTTGTAATTTGCTTGTTTTGTAAGACTCGAAGTTGATAGGCTTTCTAAGCGAAACCCCATTCATTGGTATCCGTTAGTGAAAACGAAAGGGAACCACTGTTTCTTCCAATACCCTATGTTTCTGTAACAGGGGTCAACAGTAACGTTGGACCAATGGCCCGGGGTCAGTATTTAAGGGTTGTGGGCCAATTGGCGGAAATGTCAACACCCCTATCAGACCAGTGCAGCAATGTCACCCATCTTTATTGATTATGTTGTACGTGTGTTTTTTACTTGCAACTTAACTGTTTGATTTTCTGTGGCATTTTGAATGTTATTGCTGCAAATATTTCAGATATAAACTTGATACATGCAAAGTGTAATGTTACACACGAGCCAGAAGATTCATTCAGAACATTTTGTGTGAAATATAAATATTATTTATTTCATTATTTTTTTTTCCAGAAATACAATTTTGTGGTGGAAATGAAATGCTAGCAGTGGAGGTATAGTGACTAAATTCTGACTCAATTGGGAAGCAGAAAATAAAATCGCTGTTGATCCCTGAGCAGTGAACGACACCGGATTACATTGTCCCGGATTCAGCCTGACAGTTCCACAGCGTATCTCTCCTGCTGGCGTACTGCAGTCACGCAAGCCCTATCAGTGGGAGGCGGAGAGAGGTGCAAGCTACATGCAGACAGATGTCAGTCTCCCTGCGAGCTCCAGGCATCAGAGCGCCCGCTTCCGGCTGCCGTGCGGCACCCAGGCTCAAGAAATATTCAAGCCCTTGGGCCAGTGATTCAGTTTCAACAATTGTACCCGTTCCCAAAAGAGAAACATTTTCTATCTCTCATTCTTCACCTTTACTTTAGTGCTAGCTAAAGAAAGGATTCCTCATGCCTGAGTTAATGACTTGTGCTCTTTTCCCCATTTAGTTCAGTCATGGATTGGTTGCCGAATGGGCTTCTATTTTCTCTGGAACGGAAAGAAAGAATCATTGACCATTTAACAGTTGGGTTCAAAGACACCTGTAGACTGTGAATTACATCTTCACACTGTAGAAATATGATATTGGTTGGGTTACACTTTAAAATAGTTTTCCATCATTAATGAATAGGTACACAGAAAACAAATGAGTAACACAATAGTAACTGTTAACTAAGAACTAAAAAACGTAAAATCAAAGACTCTTCACCAGTTTATAATGACTGAATTGGCAGCTCCATACAAAGTTGTTTCTGACAGGGGTGATGTTTAAGTCTGTCACTACTGTGACTGTGTAAATGGTAAGGTGCTCTTTAGGGCTCGTAAGAGTGTTCATGGATGAGTGAGTCTGGTCTCCAGTGGCAGCACTATAAAGTCTCTGTTAATGGCTGGAGCGTTAGTGAGAGGCTGCAGTGCTGCACTCCCACACGTGTGCTCTTGTACTTTTCATGTAGTGGCTCTTCTTTTGTTTTTATGGGTTATTCTAAACCCTGTTGTTTCGTGTTTCACAACTTTTACATTTTGCCCTTGCTTTTTTACACCTTTCGAACGCATTGAACCACGTACACTATTGTTCTTTATTTTTACATGCAAGTCATTAAGAACTAGTTCTTATTTACATTGGCGGTCTGACAAGTGGAATAACCACTTAGGGAAAAGAAAATAGGAATAAAATAACTATGAAAGCAATCCTCTCTAAGGCATTTTCATCTACTTCTGGAAGTTGTCAAAAATGGACAAGCTCAAAACCATTATTCAAACCTCGTTTGCACCTGTATTTAGAATCATCCATTTGTGATCGGATTGATGAAAATGCTTCTTAATACCAAGTCTAAACAGGCCAAATATGCAAGAAAATGCTAAATTCTTTTTCTTGGTAATATTTTTTAAATTATTATTAAAAATACAGTTTTATGGTCATTAATACATATTTACGACTGGTATATTTTCTCAGTTGGCAAGTGTGGAAATAAGTTTTGGAGCCTGACTATTCATGTGTGTTTTTTTTTTTTGTTAAACAGTTTCACATTTCAAATCCAAGACCAATTAAAGAGCTTGGTGTAATGAGTCACTAACACTCTTTCTGCCTGGGTTTTGCTGGTGTACAGTTGTGGCTGAATGATAATGGTTAAACTGATAATCATGATTTTGGTGAGTGCTTTGCAATTGGCCTTCACGTAAGATATTTTAAGAGAAGCAATTCAGTTGCAGATAAGACAAACCACAGATCTTGATTGTGCAGATCGCAAAAAAACAACAACAAAAAAACTAAAAAAAACATATTCCACCATTACCATTTTTTACCATCTTTGATACTGCCAAACTTCAAAAATATGGTGGCATAGTAGTTTTCTAAATTTATACTGGTGAACACTGGTAAAATCGTAAAAAGCGTTTCTCAAAAACTAAAACATTAAACATTTTTAACCTTGTGTTGTAGCACAGATTTTATTTACTAACCATGATCGCAAACAATATGATCTAGCTTCATGTTTGGATGTATTGCAGTTTATTACAGAGAAGGTTAATTGCAGTGCAAACAGCACACAATGAACACTGACTGTATTACACTTTCATTCAAACAGAATTTCACAATGAACATCGTTATACTCCAAAATACACGTTTGTTTGTGTTTTCAGATTATCCGTGCTTTTAGCTGAGCTGGTTGACAGGTTGGGAAGATATTTCCTTTTAAGATAGCAGGGGTCTTCAATGTTTTTCCCTTAGGCGATAGAGTTATAGAGCAGGGACCCCCGATACAAAATGTGTCAAACAGCTACATATTAAGCATATAGCCTTCGATATTAAATGAAACCAACCATATTATCATACAGTAGTTATATTAGTAAGTGTCGCTTGTGAAATTTTGCAGCATGTAATTGGCTGTCGGTCTTCTTAGTTTTATTCAATGGATTGTATACAGTATAGCCCTGAGAGAGCGCAAAGAAAGATGTCAATAATCTTAGTTCATCGCAAAGTTCCGTTATAATCAATTAAGCTTTCTACTCTGCACAATGAATTTCTTACTTAGTACTGACTAAATTAAACACTCCTGACCATCTGACCATGTATGTGATTGGCTAAATTTCTCACCACTGCGTTCTGTGCAAACATAAATACACACTGGAGTGTATGCCAAATCTTTTTCGCCAATATTATTATAGTATGAACAGCAAAGTGTTGTCTTGCCTTTGTTTTAGGGTGCATTTAAAAAAAGAAAATTGTAACAAAAACTATTTGTCATCAAATATTAATTGGCAGGCCTCCTTCAGTACCATGTGGTGGACCCCCTTGTTAAATTATATTGAAAAATCAAGTTTTTAGTGTTGTTTATATGTCTGTGTGGTGTTCTTTTTATGCTGCAAGACAAACCATGTGCAAATTCATCAGTCAACACTATTTCTTAGTATTTTATCCTTAAAACGACATTTTATCCTTTTATCCTTTATCCTACTCTATCCTTTAACAACAGTCTCAAAAACCTGTTTTGAAATCGTCCCTTTTCTGTACGTTATGAAAACGTAACCAATCCTGTCAACGTCTCGGTATATTTTTCTGTTGAAATGAAAAATCTCATACATTTAGCAATAAAGAATGTGAGTAATTTATATAATAAACTATATGCCTTTCTCCACTGAAGTTCTAAGTTGGTCAAAGTGTTTCTAAGGATACTGATTTTTAGAAGGCAGCTGTCTGACTCTGAGATGGAGAACATGGCTTGTGTAACATTAGCAACACATTATTAGCCATTTGATAAAGTTAAGCCAAATGCTAATCATATTAATTACTGTTATGTGTCTGATGTAGAGAGCAATACATACAGTAAAATGCATTACCATTCTGACACATTGACTCGAAGACAAACCTATTAGCTCTTCCTCTGAATCAGTTTCTGGTTCAAACGTGTATGAATTGAACCAGTATTTCCACTTGCCATTGTGTAATATTTAATGTAAAGTTGACTGAGTGGATCAGGTATTCTGAGCTTGTGTGATTGAGTGGAGGCGAGGTTGAGTGTTCTAGCTATTTTAATGCCTGAAGAAATCATTTTCACAGATCAAACATGAGTTTTAAGGGATACAATTATAGACGACAAGGGTACTTTAAGAGAAATCTCTGTTTTGCTGAACTGTTTTGGAAAAAAAAAAAACTCTCCTGTTTGCTTTGTGAAATAATAAAAATGGAATCCTGGAGATTTTTAAATGGAGGCCCAAGAGAGGTGAAGATCAGGGACAGGGATCATGAGAGGTTACAAGCTCATCCATCTCTCTCTTTGTAGAATCCCAGTGCCCTCTGTGTGGTTGCCAAGGTATCTCCACGGCTGTGGGTCCTGGCAATGTGGCACTGGAACTCTGCCATTTAACGGAATTAAAAGGGGATTTAGGGAGATGCGTGTGTGTGTTTGGGTGGATTGGTGGCCAGCAGAACAGTGAGGTATGGAGGCGGGGCTTTGCGGTTGCCACACAGTGCACCAGAGTGTTACGTAACATGTTTACTAACACACTAGCCAGGAGGCGATTACTTCCCATAATTCATCCTGACCTGGTCTGATTGATAGCAGCTTTCAATTGGTTCCCGGGCATCTGATTGTTGCTAAGTTAATGAAACGGTCCTATCCGCCCAGCTCCAGAGGACACAGCCTTTTCAGAGCTGTTGATCTTGTGCATGTTATTAGGAGCTGTATTGGGCTGAGCTTATTTGGATAATCAGAAAGGCCCTCTACTCTCTCTCCCGCTCTCGCTCTCTCATTAGTTCACTCTCTCTCTTTGTCCCTCTCTTCGTAATTGTTGGCTGTGTTGTGCTGTTCTCTGCAGTGCATTATATAAATGCATAAACCCTCTGGTGCAATGGTTGCACAGTGCCAGCTAGTGTATGACAGTAGGTCGGGGCATCGACCGGCACGTTGCTTGGGGGGCTGGACTGCGCTGTTGTCATGGCAGCCTGTGACTCACAATTGTACCCCGTGCTACTCAGATCACATAACTCCAAGTGTGAATAACTCCGCATTGCCACCACCTGAGAATGAGTGTTCACACCGGTTTTATGGAAATCAAGACACATCAAGAATTAAAATGAACAGTTAATTGATTAGCATTTAAGGGGTGATGAACTGAGAAATCATATTTTCCTTGAGCTTTTGACATCTAAGAGGTCATCATATTATAAGAATATCCTGTAAGTTTCAGATCTGAAAACAACCTTGTTAGTCCAATTAAAGCTTTTATTGACACCAGGATCAGCAAACGACTCGTTTTTTAAAGTGGGGAACTATGACGTCAAAGAGGATAAAACACCAGCCCCGCAGAAGAAGATCAAAGCCTACTTCAACACGGCCGGTTTAGCCCCGCCCACCAATTCGCGCATTACACGCATAGCTAAATAACATAGATGCATAACTCGTGATGACAAACCGGATCGAGCTACCGAGCAATACAAAATATTGTGCAGTGCCTGGTTGTGAAAGAAGACAGTCGCTGCATACGCATGGATAAATTTTATTTTTAATGATGTTCCAGCTGATGAGGGTAAAACATTGTCCTGTTTTCAAAACATTTTCACCCATGTGTACCGACTGGTGAGTCGAAACTCATTATAATGCAAAAATGTTATCCACTCAGAGCAGTGGGCATTTACTTCCAATTCTTCAGTGCGAGACGCCCATAAAAACCTAGTGTTTTTGAGTTCAAAACTAGGGTCGAAAATAGTGTGATGAATATTTATTCGTTTTAATGTTTTTTGAATGCAAAATCCAAGCGAACGTCATAAGTTGACTTCAGACAACAATATAATACAATTTAAAAAGCCAGTTCATGACCCCTTTAATACAATAAGATGCAAGATAGCCAACTTTATATTTATAAGTCATATCTATATTTTCAACACACATTATTATTTTAGAGTAATGCACTATGGCAAATTAAACTTGCTAAATAGCTTAGCTTAGGGGGGGGGGGGGGGGGTTAGTTGTCACAACAAATGAGAAAAGTTGTCATGGTGCCACTACTACAGTGTAAATAATTATCTATTGTGAAGAGTCATTTCATTACCATTGTATAAATAAATAGTTTAAATAATGAAAAAAAAGCATCATGCACATGGTATTTGGAGTTTGCCACATATTTTTTTAAAGGTACACGGTGTAATTTTTGGCCCTCTAGTGCATGCATTTTCAAACTGTATGCATTTTGCAAAAGAACATTTTTTTTTGGTTGTACTTCGGCTCTGCATGATGAGTATGATGAATATGGTTATCCTACTGCTCATAAAACATTTACTTCTAGGCTTAAAAAATACATAACTGGTTTAGATGGAATGGATCTCAAACTTACTAGCTGAAGATGTTACTGTAGCTAAACCCATTAATAGACATGGTAGGCTACTTCCTTGAAAATAAATTCCAGAACAACAGCTCTACATACAGACAGCTCTCTATTAATGAAATGACTCTTCACAATGGATGATACTGTAGTAGAACCATGACAACTTCTCTCATTTGTTGTGACAACTAACCAATCCCACACACGTCAAAGTAGCTGGAGCTACACTTAAAATAGGCTTACCATATGAATCAGGGTACAAAAAAAAAAGAAAAAAAAAACCTTTTGGAAGAAGGATTGATCAAGATTGACTCATTATTTAAATGTTGTTTTCTATTTTAATTGATTTAAGCTATTTAGCATGTTTAATTTGCCATTAATGCATTACTCTAAAATAATAATGTGAGTTGAAAATATAGATACGACTCTTTTTTTCATTACTTTTTGGATCATAAATATGTGCCAATATAATTGTAAAAATTAACTTTAAATAACTTATAACTTATATCAAATATTGATATTTTTCTCTTTTTAAATGTATTACAGTACAGCTGTAAAAAATTATGATGACATCATCAATATGGAAGTTATTTTAAATTCATTTGTTTCTAAATATTATTTTAAATATTTTAAAATATGAAATATATGACCAAAAAGTAATGTCCAATATTTTACTGTAAACTGATATTTTACTGAAGAGTAATATCTATATTGTCTATATACATTATTACTGCAATAATTGAAATATATTAACAGAAAATTAAACTAATTAAATTTAGAAAGAACATGTATTGCATTACAGTAAAAATAAGAGCGCTAAAAATAGTTAAAGTCTTGCTAAACATAAAAGAACACTTTATCAATCACTAAATATTTTGATATATTACTTTTTGATTACATAAAGGACACCGTTGAGATACTCTGAGCAAGAACATTATGGTCAGGTGGGATAATGCAGGGAGACAGATTTACCTGCTGTTAGACCCCCAATAAATAGCTTGACAGCCACGTTTTCTGTCCTGTGTTGACATTATTTCCTTGTGTTGTGTGTGTTTGCAGCAAACTATCACTGATTTGATATTGTTGAGCCTAATTTATTTTATGACCTGTAATTGAATCGATCAGTAGGTGATCATGAACATCCCTGACCTTGATTAAACAGAACGGGAACCTCACGTACAGTAACACCTGCCTCAGGTCTGTCACACACTGTCCTTCCACATCAGAACATCCCTCTCCATGCCTCCGCCTCAGGAGAACAGGACAAACTGCAGGGCTGGACAGAGTGTGTATTGTGGGTGTGTGTTTATGTACTAGTGGGAATAGGACATGCCACCAACCTAGCAGGAGAGCTCTGTGATGCAAACTGTGTCTCTGCAGTGCTGCTGTCTTTCCTCTACCATTTCCCTCCCTCTTTATCTTCCTCTCTCACTTGCTTTCTGCTGGTTGGAAAGGAGAGAGGATGAGGGTATGCAACATATGATGGTCCAAATTTGTGAGAGTGGTTGATATATTTGCATGGCAATCGGTGTGCAGGAACAATATCATATGAGAGCTTTACTGTGTGTACTGTACATATTATATGAGAGGGGTAAAAAGACATAAAGTGATGTGAAAATAGGTAGTTGACATATAACCTCTCCGTAAAAGATTTTAGGCTCAAATTCTCAATAAAATATAAAGAAAATTACAATTATAATAATTTTAGAATTATGCACTTGTTTTTACTGTATTTTTGATCAACTAAATGCATCCTTGGTCTACATAAGAGACTTCTTTCAAAAACATTTAAAAATAAATGTGTATTTGTATCTGATTATAGACAATTCTTTTTATTTTATGATCTTATATTTTGGACTGCATCCATCAAGTCACAAAAATAGAAGAAAATATTCAAATTGGAATAAATATTTTACAAATAAAAATGTTATTTTCTTGAATTATCCAAAATATTGTCAATCAATGGAGAGATAGATATAAACAGAGGGGGGTTCATATCTGAGACATAGAATCCAAAAAGTAATGTATCGTATTAATGTTCTTTTGTATAAAGTGTCAGGAAAGTAGAACCATTTTTAAAAAATCTGTTAAAGTTTAAAAATTTTTCAAATTGGTTTTCAAATAGGTTTCCGACTCCTACTCCCCCTTCTTTTCTATGCAGATTAAAATCAGAAAGAGTTTTTCTTATATATTTTAATAAAAGGAACGTTTTTGAGTGTGAATTATTATTTCTGTTTTTCAGACCAGCTGGGCTATGAGAGAACACATTGCAGAGGCTCAGAAGTGAAGATCAGTCAGCGGACAGAAAGTGGACACAGCTTCGTGAGGACAGTGTCTCGGACCACAGACATAGACACAAACACTTACCCTAACAAACACTGCAACAGTCACACAGCTGGTTTTAACCAGGCCAGTATTTGCGTTTGACCCCACTTTACCATCTCAGGTGCAGGAAGGCGTTTAGACAGACAGACATTAGTGAGATTCATCCCACCCCCCCATCACTATTATATTCACACCTGTTGGCAGATTCCTTCATTATAAAATTTGTTTTGTACTCGCTGACCAAACACCCATCTCTGACCCACATATTCCTCTCTCATGGGAGTAACATAGAAAACAGCCCAGCAAAGGCACTCTCTGCTCACTTTCTCTCACTCACTCACACACACACACACACACAGACTCATCTGCACCGTATTCAGGATGCCCTCCTCCTCCAGCGTGATTAGCTGGGGAAGGATGTGGCTCTTGTGGTGATTGGAGGGGGGAGTGAAGCGGAGCTGGACCCATGTCGTGGAAGCGGAACTACTTTGCGTCAGGCAGCAGTGGGCTGCAGGGGATGTTTACCCCACGCACCATGACCTCCATCGCACCCAGCAAAGGCCTGAGCAATGAGCCGGGTCAGAACAGCTGCTTCCTAAACAGTGCGCTACAGGTAGGATGGAAATTTGCCTTATGACTGTTGCATTAATTGGTTATACTTCACAGATGCTGTTCACACAGGGTCCACATTTTACATGCCAAGTGACAAATGCAAGTAAAAAATTGTCTTTGAAGAAACTGTTGGCTTTTGGTTTTCTATTAGGAAAACCTGGTAATATCAGTGATTTCCTGGTCTTAAAAAAGTTATGGAAACAAATAATATATATATATATATATATATATATATATATATATTTATAAACATGGAAAAAGCATACACATTTCTATTGTGAATATACATGTCAAAATCAAAATGTCAAAAATATATATTTTATTGGCTATATTGACATCTGTAAATATTTATTGAAAATGTGTCAATTAAAAAAAAATATTGCTGTACAATCAGCAATATTGTGAAATAATATTACAACTCAAAATAAAATATTATTTATATATTTTAGATTAATTGATGAATCATTTTATATTTCAATATATTTGTAAAATGTAATTTATTCCTGTGATTGGAAAGCTAAACTTTCAGCATCATTACTCCAGTCTTCAGAAATCATTCTAATATGCTGATTTGGTGCTTAAGAAAAATGTGTTATTATCAATGTTGAAAGCTGTTTCATATTTTTGTTGGAACCGTGATATATTGTTGTCAGGATTCTGTGAATAGAAAGTTCAGAATAGCAAAATTTGTATATTGTCGTTTGTATACGACGATGCATGTGACATAAAGGCGTTTGTTCTGTTTGTCTCAAAATTCAACGAAAACTGTACCTTTGTCAAAAGGACACTAAATACACTACATATTCCAATTTCTCAATTAACTCACTTTATGGCAGTTATTATGGAAAAAATAGTTAGCAAAAAGTTTCTTCTGGGGCTTGTGTGAACAGCGCTGAACAAAACGTGATTGCTCAAAGCAGTATTTAGTGTGCTGGGAGTTCATTCAGAGTATTCTGGATTTTTTCTCTTGTTTTTCTCTCTCCCATTTTATCCTTTTAATGCTACTGTATCTGATGTCACTGTTATGCCAGTTCATGCCGGTCCCAGTTTAGCAGAGCTTTATCTGGGTCTTCCTTGTAGGCTGTCCTCACTTACACCAATATGTCTGGCCAAACAGTCTGTCTGCTCATAAATTAAACATCCCTCTATGTTACCTACACTAACATAGCCTTGAAAAATGTCTCTGAAAGCCTTTTGGATATAGAGACGCACCGATTGATGGGCTGGTGACTGGAATCGGCTGATTTTCACGTGATCGGCCATGACCTGCGACCGGGTTTTGGGTTTCTACAGCCTTACAGTTTTTGGGTTCTACCAATTCGTGTGCAATACAATTGGGAGTCTGCACAGGGTGTTTATTTTGAAATTGATAGTGGTTTTTTTTTTACTTTTATTTTTTGTATTTACGGTGCGGCTTGGACGCGGCATCTGTTGAAAATAGATTTGGCGGTGGGGCCTATCTTTAGCGAAGCGGTGCGGAGAGTCACTTCTGGGACGCTTCTGAAATGCGCAGCGTCGCGGCTGGTGTATACACAAGCATTGACTAGAGAGCCCGAAATGCACACAATTTGCATGTCTAGTGTGTTTTAACAAGAACTGGAGTAGGCTATGTCAGGAAAGAAAATGAAGACTAGAAGATTTAGAAAATGTACCCATTTAAACTTGTTTTCATTATTCAGTTTCCCAATCATTTCCCTGCACTTGCTGGCTGGACATGTGGCAGGTGAGAGAAGAAACTACTATCTGATGACAAAGCAGAAATGCTTCTGTTTGCAAAGAAAAACTTGCCATTGATGTACGGTTGATTGCAATAGACCTGCCTGTGTGTTTTGTGAAATAGGCTTTATTTATTTTATTTGTTATTTATATATTATTTTATTGCCATTACCTGTTTTCAGACAGAAGCTTAATTTGCTAAATCCTTTTTTTTTGGATATTGGAAGAAATGGTTCTTCCATAACACTGCACTTTAGATTTTGAATTTCGCGGAATCTAAATTTCCCTGCTAAAATCGGTTTTGGGCAGGTCAAACTTAGTGAAAAATTGGAAATCGGAATCGGCCTAGAAAATTGTAATCGGTGCATCTCCATACATTTATAATAGTTTTATAATAGACTAGTCAGTAGACCTTTTTGTTTTTGTTACAAAGTACGTAGAAGTCGGTAATTTTTATCATAGTACTCTTCAACTGTGAGTGATGGAATCTAAAACAAAAATCCAGAAAATCACATTGTATGATTTTTAAGTAATTAATAAATGCATTATATTGACATAGGGTAAGTATTTGATTATTTACCAACCAGTAAGAATTAGGGCTCACAGAACTGTTAGTCCTGTTCTCCACTCATTACCTGTATTAACTGCACCAGTTTGAACCCGTTACCTGTATAAAAGGCACCAGTCTACAAACTCAATCAAACACACTCCAATCTCTCCACAATGGCCAAGACCAGAGAGCTGCGTAAGGACATCAGGGATAAAATTGTAGAACTGCACAAAGCTGGGATGGGCTACAGGACAGTAGGCAAGCAGCTTGGTTAGAAGGCAACAACAGTTGGCGCAATCATTAGAAAATGGTAGAAGTTCAAGATGACGGTCAATGACCCGAAGAGAGCTGGGACCACCGTCTCAAAGAAAACCATTAGTAACACACTACGCCGTCATGGATTAAAATCCTGCCTTGCACGCAAGGTCCCCCTGCTCAAGCCAGTGCATATCTAGGCCCATCTGAAGTTTTCCAATGACCATCTGAATGATCCAGAGGAGGAATGGGAGAAGGTCATGTGGTCTGATGAGACAAATATAGAGCTTTTTAGTCTAAACTCCACTCGCCGTGTTTGGAGGAAGAAGAAGGATAAGTACAACCCCAAGTACACCATCCCAACTGGGAAGCTTGGGGGTGGAAACATAATTTTTGGGGATGCTTTTCTGCAAAGTGGACAGGACTATTGCACCGTATTGAGGGAACGATGGATGGGGCCATATATAGAGATCTTGGCCAACAACCTCCTTCCATCAGTAAGAGCACTGAAGATGGGTCGTGGCCTGGGTCTTCCAGCATGACAATGACCCGAAACACACAGCCAGGGAAACTAATGAGTGGCTTCGTAAGAAATGTAGTTCCGCCATTTTGAAAAAATATATTAGCAAAGAGGTACAAAAAGTACTAGGCCAAGACATTTCCACAACGCTTTTTCGTTCAGAGCCAGTGTGACGTAACTGAAAGCAGCAGAAACGGAGGGGCAGAGCGGTGAGAGGCGCTTATCACTGGATCTTGTGAGCGAGACGATCAGAGTAAACGCTCTAGTGAGCTTGCACTGAACTGCCGTTTGGACTGTTTGAGCCGAGCGGATAAATGGTCCGTGTGGCGCGCGGTTCAAATGAGTTTCGTTCCACTTTTTTCCAGAATAAATATTATCGAACATTTATCGAACTCTTGATATCGTTTTATCGAGTAAAAATTATATAGCGATAATTATCGTTATCATTTTATCGCCCAGCCCTATTGCAAATCCTCGTCACCAGAAAAGTCCAAAATAGATCGTAAAAGGAAACGTGACCGGAGATTACAAAACACACGAGTTAATGTCGGGATAGCTTTTTCCAGGTGGATAGAGCTTATGCAGGAGAAAGATTTCAAAAGAGATGCTGAAGTCCTGCTTTCTTCTCGACAGGTAAGTCAATGCTACAGTCTTAATTACAAGCTTTTTTTTTCATTGTTTGGTTGTGTAATTTATTTTATAGACAGATGAACATTTATAGTTAAAAGTTGATGATGATATCTAACTAGGCACGTACTTCAGAAACTATAATGAATAAAGAATGCATAAGTACTTATTACAATTATAGTTCAAGTTTTTCACAATCAGTGAAAATTTATTCTGTAACATTCGTTTGTTCGTTGTGTCAAGTTGCAGTTTGACAAATAACAAACCTGTTCACCTGGAACACTCGACGAACTCCTATTAGAAGACATCCTGTCATAGCTTTTTGGGACATAATGGCTATCATAGATGCAACGCGCATTTGAAAAAGCAAGGCTTTGAATGCAAAATACATTTTCACCTCTAGATGGGAGAAATTCCTACACATTGTCCCTTTAATATTGCAGTAATATACCATATGAGAGGGTTCCCTGTACAGTTAGTATTAGTTTGGAGAGTTTGTTCCTTAAGAAACACTAAAATGTAAGCCTGTCTTAAATATTTACAAATGAATCAATATTTAATCAATTCTTTAGTGTATACTGTGGTATTTTCTGACACAATTATCAGCTTAAGCATTCAACGGTATAAGAAAATTAGATAGATAGATCAGACCATTCCAGAATCATCCCTCTCTTGTGCTGTGCATGCCCAAACAGAGGAAGTGAGAACTTGGGATGAGGAAAAAGTTATCAAATCATATACAAATTTTATCCTCCCTACTTTAGAGGAATCCTTGATAATCACTTTATAGCCGCTGTAAGTAACAGTACTGGACAGGGATGAGTTAGCAGAAGTACGCTCCAGGGTTTTTTCATGTTTCTTTTTTTGTTCAGTCGCAACATACTTAAAAGAGCTAAATCAAATCACGGATCCAATGAAGGCAAACTAACTTCTTATCAGCCGTTAGACAGGAATTCTGTTAGCGACTCCCCTCTAGATTAGCTCATCGTGTGTGAGAGACTGTAGCACCGCAGCTGATTCTCTAAAGGATTTAGCATTTTGCGTCCTGAGTGCGCTGTTGTAAATGGGGCGCTTCTTTCAACCCTCTAGGGTGCTTCATTCAAAAGCCAAGTCCAGCACTACAGATCTGTCTGAGCTTTTCCAAAATGGGCTCAGCAATGATGTGCTCATTTTCAGCTGGATCAGGCCAGCCAGGTGCGTGGGAGCGAAAGGTCCGGCCTTCATCTCGCCATAGAGACTTATTAATAGGTAATGAAAAATAAAAATGGGCTATTATACTAATCCTGTGATCGCAACACAATGCAGGATAGACGATTGGCTAAATGAGTTCTGTGTCAGTGGCATCTGACAAGGGAGCAATTTGCACTTTTCTCACTTAATATACAACAGTATTATTGATCTGACTGTACTGACGATACAGTATGACAACTGAACGATGAGAACATAATTTTTCTTTTGCAGAACTGATTTATAGATTAAATGAACTAATTCAATAATTGCTGATCTTGACAACAGAACTGAATCAACACTGAACTGACTTCAGTTGAACAACATGCATAATTGTCACTGTAAAGCCACTTTGTATAAAGCACTTGACTTCACTGTTTCCTTGAGAATTAAAGGGCGAGTTTGGACAAAAATTAAAAACGTTATTTTTGTGTTATTTACTCGCTATTCCTTTAAGTCTACCGTCCTGGAAGGCAGGTCGCTCCATGACCTCAGAGGCTCAAATTAATATCAGTTTGGAAAGGGTCTTGCAGACTCCTCCAGAGATTAGGTGTTTAATTTAAGCCTGGAAGTTGAGTTCTAAATTCCCCCCCTTCATGCACATTCTCATCCCACTGCGACTTAAGTAACACGAAAGGCTCTTAATTTAGCTATATATATATATTTATATATGTACTTTTTGCTCTGAAATTTGGAAGTGGTTCAGTTGTGAGCTCAGGGCTTACTTTACTGTATCCTGAGACAACCTTGCTGAAATAATTAATACACATTTTAATCATGTATTTATTTGTGAAGTGTCTAATCATATCTCACTTTTTTTTCTATTCATGAAGAGTCTAATCATATCTTATTTTATAAAATGTGCAGAATTATGTAAACCACTGCAGGGTCATGCTGTGCCTTGCTTTCTAAAAGTACTTTTCTGTAAGGTTTGATACAGTCTGTCAGATAGATAATGTTTTATATTTTAATAAATTGTATTCTGCCATCTCAAGCTAAATTAATACATTTTAATTAATGTTTTAATATAATTATCCTTTCACAAATGTAACAGGGTTGACAGTAACATGACAGTTTTACCATATACTGTACACTACTGTTTGGGGGGGGGGGGGGGGGGGGTGGGGGGTGGGGGGGGGGGGTGGATAGTTGCAATTTCACTTTTATCATTTTAAATAGTGTGTAGTGTTGCTGTTGGTGCATGAACAGTATCTGCAAAGTTGCAGCACTGAAAGTTCAATGTAAGCTGAGGTATCGTTTTTAAAAAATCAGGAAGTTTAATGCCTACAAAAACGACTCGAATGGGACTACAGCCGGGTATAGGAAAATTACCATTCAGAAACGTTTTGTGAGAGCCGTGTGTGGTGAGGTTCTGCTTGGCTCTCTTCATCGCCGCTTTCTAGGTCTGATTCTGGCTCATAAAAGAGACTCATACTGCAGTATCGATATGTACATTTGACAGGAACACACATGCAACTTTTGCCCGTAAAGGTAATGGCTGTTAAGTATCCCGACAACGTGCTCTACTCAGTTTAGCCAATCACAACATACCGGCCTAAACTAACCAATCGGAGCCCATTGCCTGTTTCCGAGGGAGTGGTTTCATAGAATCAGGATGTAAACCGGTCGTTCAAATGAGAGAGGAGAAAGCTCAAATGGTCGCCTTGCTCTGTTCTGTGATGCGCGTTCGTGACTCTCCTGTTCGAACTTGTTCATCAAAATGAACGAATCTTTTCCCGAATCAATTCGTTCATTTCGTTCGTTGAATGAACCAAATGACACGAAAAAAGATTTGTTCATTTTGATTAATGAGTCTGGAATCTGGAATCATTCATCATTTAAAGATAAGTCTGGAATCATTTAAAGCCCTTTGAACAGTTTGCAGTTTGCACTGAAACTGTCTTTTGGACCTTGAACCGTTTGGTTACCAGTAAAGTGCATTATATGGAGAAAAATCCTGGAATGTTTTCATCAAAAACCTTAATTTCTTTTCGACTGAAGAAAGAATGACATGGATATTTTGGATGACATGGGGGTGAGTAAATTATCAGCAAACATTTTTTTTTTTAAAGTGAAATACTCCTTTAAGTGAATAAAAATTGACTTTTACATTGCTACAAAATGCTTTTCATTTGAACTTTGTATTATTCAAAGATTCTTAAAAAAATGTTTCACGGTTTCCACAAAAATATAAAGCAACTGTTTTCAAATTTGATAATAATAAGAAATGTTTCTTGCGCATTAAATCAACATATTATAATTCATTCTGAAGGATCATGTGACACTGACGACTGGAAAATCAAAAAGATGTTGTAAACGCATGTGAAGACAGCAGGACTGTTTTGGCATCAGCTATTTGTTGTTGAAATCATTTTGTTACTCATGTAAATGAGAAACATTAATGGCACCTGTTTGGTGGAATCACCCTTCATTGTAGCTAACAATAGAGAAATTCTCTCTATGCATGATTGTTTGAGTTTTGAATGGATAGATGGGCTCATAATGAAGCATATGTTTAGCCTATAAACAGCATCCAGTGTCACCTGTCCTGTTAGCATACCATGACTTTTTTTTCTTCCTTTTTATCTCTTTTTTCCTTATTCAGCTGCCATTAGTGCTGTTTTACATAGCGCTGTCTGTGTTGCTTGTCTGCCGGAGCACCTGTTCTGAGAGTGTTGTGATTTTTCTCATTAGGACGAGAGCTATAAGCCGTTGTCCACATTAAGCCTTATCAGAGCTCATTTGAATAAACAGCCCGTGTCCTTGACTGAAGCTGGGCCAGAACTGCTGCCGGTAATTATCCATGCCATGCCACCTTTGTCTCCCCTCTGGCCCGGGTCACGTGGCTTCCCTTCCTTCATTCATTTATTTCCTCTGCCAGCCAACTTGATCAAATCCAGATTTTATGGTGATTGCGGCACTTAAAAAGCCATTTTTCAGCTGTCTTCCCTCATACCAGCTGTGAATGCAATCATTACTGATAGAAATACCTTCAGATAAAAAAGAATAAATGGGGAAGAAAAATAGAAAGGAACTAATGGGGCATGCCAATGTTTCTTTTACTTATTTGCATAATCAAAATATCTATTTTATTACTGAAACTGCAGAACAGTCCTTCCTTCCTTACTTCGTTACTTCCTTCCTTCCTTACTTACTTATTGTTCCTCTTTTTTATTCATCTTTCTTTTTTCAATTCTTCTTACCTTCCATTTCCTGTCCTTTTTCTTCTTTTCTTTCCTCCTGTTATTATTTTCGCTTTTTCATATTTCAACCTTCTTCTTTAATTTCCATTCCCTCCAAGACCTTCCTTCCTTCCGTTCGTCCGTCCTTCCTTCCGTCCTTCCTTCCCTCCCTCCCTCCCTCCCTCCCTTCCTTCCCTCCCTCCCTCCCTCCCTCCCTTCCTTCCTTCCTTCCTTCCTTCCTTCCTTCCTTCCTTCCTTCCTTCCTTCCTTCCTTCCTTCCTTCCTTCCTTCCTTCCTTCCTTCCTTCCTTCCTTCTAATTGTTCCTCTTTTTTATTCATCTTTCTTTTTTTCCATTTTTTTAACCTTCCATTTCCTGTCCTTTTTCTTCTTTTCTTTCCTCCTGTTATTATTTTCGCTTTTTCATATTTCAACCTTCTTCTTTAATTTCCATTCCCTCCAAGACCTACCTACCTTCCTTCCTTCCTTCCTTCCTTCCGTCCGTCCGTCCGTCCGTCCGTCCGTCCGTCCTTTCTTCCGTCCTTCCGTCCTTCCTTCCTTCCCTCCCTCCCTCCCTCCCTCCCTCCCTCCCTCCCTCCCTCCTTCCCTCCTTCCCTCCCTCCCTTCCTTCCTTCTTTCCTTCCTTCCTTAATTGTTCCTCTTTTTTATTCATCTTTCTTTTTTTCCATTTTTTAACCTTCCATTTCCTGTCCTTTTTCTTCTTTTCTTTCCTCCTGTTATCATTTTCGCTTTTTCATATTTCAACCTTCTTCTTTAATTTCCATTCCCTCCAAGCCCTTCCATCCATCCATCCATCCATCCATCCATCCATCCATCCATCCATCCTTCCTTCCTTCTAATTATTCCTCCTTTTTATTCATCTTTCTTTTTTTCATTTCTTGTCATGTTCATGTAGTAGTCAATTAGTATTCTAAGATAAATAATTACCAACAAAACATTGAGTCTTGACGAGCTTTAACTGAGAAAGACAACCGTTACATTATTTGTGGAAACCGATTGGGGAATTCTGGCTCAAGGATAAATATGTTTCCATATTCATTAATGGTAATTTATGCACTTTAAGACACCAAACTGTGTCTGTTCACTTCTGTGCACATTAATCTAAGAGCATTACCTTGAGTAACCCCAAAATTAACTACAGTGTGTTTGATATGCAATATTACCATACTGCTTACTTTGCAGTAGTATACAGTATGCAGCAGTATGATAAACATTGTTATAAAAAATAGCCTAGAGCATGAAGTGCAATATATGCATGCTTCATACTTCAAAAATAGAGTGTAATATGGACCTTTGTTGTTCTGAATGGTTGTGTAATGCTTGAAATTAGATCAGTAACAACTATTAAACTTAAATAACCATTATCATTTGTGTGCCTGTGATGTTGCAGCACTTTCACTCTATGCTGGAAGAGACCAAAACAGCACCGTAATTCTAGTCTGGTGTGCATCCGCGTGATGAAATTGCAGCTACGCCGTCATCTCACAATCTAAAATGTCAGGGGAAACAAAATGCAACAACATAAATAAACCTTAATAGTTAACCTGCACTGGCATATATCTGAAGCATGTTTGTTAAAGGTCTACCATATTTAGCATTTAATATATGTCTGGAGCAGGACAAATATGTTCTAGAATGAAGCTGTAGTGTTTTTTTGTAACCTGACAATCCAGGTGGGCTGTAATTTCCTGGTCACTGAGTGGCTGCTGCGTACAAAGTGTTGGAGGAAACGCAAACATCTGCAGGAACTGGCTTGTTTACAGTAGGGATTAATGGATTGGATTGGAACTAGAAGCTGTATGGTAGAGTCCCAGTGGGCCATTAAAGCCCGGCTGTTCCTGTCACACAACTGTGTGGATGCAGATGTAGACGTATATGTTGACGTAAGGATAAATTCCTCATGTTTTATTCAATTAAAGCGATAGTTCATCCAAAAATGAAAATTCTGTCTGTATTCTGTCACCTTAAGTTTATCAAACTACGAGAATACTTTTTGTGCGCAAAAAACCCCCAAAACAACGACTTTATTTCAACTTTCCATTTCCTTCTCTCTGGGCCTCGAGTCAGGTTACTAGTTTAACAGCGTATGGTCTGTTGTTGTAGGTCACACGCATCACACACATGTCCAGCGTCGGCCTATAGTGAGCCTACGTGTGACATAGCTCTACGCTATAGTTTAACTGACTAGAGGCCCAAAGAGAAGGAAATGAATAGCTGAAATAAAGTCGTTATTTATGTTTGTTTTTGCGTTCAAAAAGTGTTCTCGTCGCTTGATAAATTTAGGATTGAGCCACTGAAGACACTTGGACTATTTTAATAATGTCTTTAATAACTTTTCGAGGCCGCCAAGTTTCAATCCCTGAAGAAGCCTATGGACTAGTATGGACGAGTGATCCAGCTCTCGGATTTCATTAAAAGTATCTTAATTTGTATTCTGAAGATGAACGAATGTCTTACGGGGTTGGAACAACATGAGGGTGAGTAAATACTGACAGAATTTTCATTTTTGGGTGAACTATCCCTTTAAGTTGCATTTAAGATTCTTGTGATTGTGGACTTAAATGTAATAGATCACGGCAAACATTCTTTTGAGTTCTGACAACTTATTTGGTTTACAGTGTGGGACGCCTTGATCCCTGTTTTTGAAAGGGCACGTAAACACTCAAACCACTCACAAGCTCTTGGCTGGAACATTCCCATGACATCCTTCATTCAACTGACCATCATTCACCCTTTCTCTCAGTGCCATCTGCTTGACTGAATATCTAAGCCACCCTGACAGTATTACCTCCCCATAACCCTATAGAGGGATATACAACCTGTCTCTTCTCCTCTCACACCTGTCATAATCTGCAGACGTTCAGTGACCCAGATTATAAGACACGTTCACTGTCAGTCACCCCTTGCCCTCGCGTGCCTTATGGCCTGTGCTGTTCTGCTGGTGGTAGAGGGACACTTCTCTCTGGAAGATGGGAGGTGTATGCTAGTCACCATCGTGTAACCTCCCGGACTCATAATAAAGGAATTATTTATTTAAATTTAGGGTCAGGTGTTATCAAAGTTAAACATGTCTTTACTCTTTTGCGGAAAGTAACGTTTTTATGGACATCTGAAAAAAGTCTAGTTGTAACGCACAACATGTATTAGTAATGGTCTTTGGTGCTAATTTCTGGTCCATATTGTGTCCTTATTTTAGTCTCTTAACAAGTAGTATAAAAGGAGTGCTTCCATTTTTTATTTCGTATAAAAGGAGTGCTTTCATTTTCATTTCGTTTTTTTTTGTTGCATGCACTACAAAATATGTTCCACTAGACCACTACAAATCATCATTATCGGTCGCTTTTTCGCTCTGGGTTGTAAAATTTACATACATTTTGGGGTTTTATCTGCTTTATTTGTTTAAAGTTACTTTTTCTGCAGAGGTCTGGTCAATACTTTTTCTGGAATAGATATAAACAGTAGTTGTAATTTGTAAAAACAAGACATTTTGCAAATGTAAATCTGAGAAGAACATTTTTGTACCTTGCTGCATTCTAATTTTCTAGTCAAGTCAAGTATATTTATATAGTGCTTTTTACAATATAGATTGCATCACAGTATCAATCAAAACAAAGATAATAACAATGTTACAGTGCTACAGTGTTTTAATGAGAATATCAGTCTCTTTTGCTGCTCACCACCATGCCTTCCTTACTTTTGTTAAATGAACTGCATCATCTTACTGAAGCTCTTTTTTGAATCAGTAATGCGCCCACTTTATGCAGAAACCATTCATTACCATTTACGTCCCTGTGTGCTGGTGATGTTCTGCACTTAAACTATATACTGCATAAACAAACTATATACCATATAAACGGCAAAATAGTGCACGTGATGTCCGCTAATTGGTGACCTCTGGTATGTTCATCTCAATATACATTTTTTTTTGTGAGTTTCTCTCTAATGAGTTCCTGCCCTCTCTATTCTGGCTGGTGATTATTCTTAAACATAAGGCTCAAATCTAAAAGAGACTTAAAAAGAAGAGAACAGACTGGTTTCAAAGCATTTGGAGACTGAGGCTTTGTAAAACTTTCTTCTTGTGTTCATGAATGGACAGAATTGAATATAACATCTCACCTTTATAAATATTGAATCTCCCACCATTTTTGTCGTATTCGAAAGAACCCTTAACATGCCTGTAATATTTTCCTTGGCTTGTTTCCATAGTTGTGAGGCATTAGTATAGTACAGTATGAAACGATGGGAGAGAGGGTAAGAGAACTCTATATGACTTTACAAAGAGAAAAGGGTTCATTAGGACCACTTCTTTTAGAACTCCCACAAAATTAATCACACTCACAACGACCTAACAGAATGTCTGTCGTATTAATTACTGCCCCTAAGGGATGAGGAGAGTGAGAGTATCAGAGACATTAAAATGTGGCTAGCAGGCCGGATCAGGTAACAGATGCTTGGAGATCCTTCAGTGGCAAAAAGACCCTCTCTGTCATTTTTGTCCTTGTGTTGGCCCATTTCTTATTGCTTTGTTCAGTTTTTAGAGCCTGTTTCAAACATTTACAAATTGTCTTCTGGAAGCTGTCCACTCCACAGCCTTTAATGATGACTGATTGTCTGGACTTGCCCCCCCCTGTTCTAATAGATATTAATGAATGAATAGATGACATAGCCAATCATATGAAAATGTTACCTACCTTTTTTTTTAAATAATAACCAAAAGGTTAATATTGAGCTCTTACATTTGAGACTCCATGTTTCCAGTTAATGTCAAAACAGAATAAACCATCAACCCCACAACAGCTGTGTTGAATTCCTGAGTGAATAAGCATTTTTGAAAGAATCGATTCAGTTTAGTGTGTGATTCATTGATCCACTCTTGAAGAAAGCCATTTGGTTTGTTACAAAAAAAACAACAAAAAAAAAACGAAGATCTTAAATGAATATTTTGAGTGAATGATACGGTGACTCTGACAGTATTTTTCAGACTGATTCAAACCATACAAAAACATTTATCCAAGGGTGGCAGTGGCTCAGTGGTTCATGTAGGTTGTCTACAAACCGGAAGGTTGATGGTTCAATCCCCGGTTCCACCTGACCAAATGTCGAGGTGTCCATGAGCAAGACACCTAACCCCAGCTGCTCCTGACGAGCTGGATGGTGCCTTGTATGTGAGGTAAAGCGCTATATAAATGCAGTCCATTTACCATTTACTAAAAAGAACTGGTTTTAGAGGCCATTCACTCAAAATGCTATTGTACGTCCAACTGCACTGCTTGCTTTTGTATCGTTTTCTTTATAAACGTGCTCCAGGGGTGCTCAACCCTGATCAAACACAACTGTACCCTCAAATTAAGATTTTTAAGAGCACTTCATAATTACAAATTGTGTTGGATCAGAACTCTACAGGTAGGTAGATCTCTAGGCACAGGACTGGGCAACCCTGCACTAGACAGAAATGTTTGACCATTGCGTTGGCGTCTCTCAATCTTTTGTTGTGGCGTTGAAGATTCAGCAGTGCAGGAGATTTGCATTCCATCCGTGCCACTGCCGTCACAGAGTTTAAATATATGTATGTTTCAATTAACCTCTGACTGAAGACCTTTGCTGTTTTTCTTCCTCTGCATAGTGCCGCAAACTCGCCTTCCTCTCAGGAGTTAGGGATGATCGATTGGTCACTGACGTTTAACGGGAGGGGTATGGTGGTGCGTGTGCATCTGTCACTCTGAGTCATCCCAGCCTGCCCACATGGGATTCACACACAAAAACACACACGCTTATTGCTCGACGCAGCCTTTCTCTCAAGACTGTATAGCATCAGAGCTCTTTCCGCAAGATTGCTGACAGAGAGTGTAATTTATCACTGTGCTTAAAGTTGTCTCTGTTTCCATGAGATCCTCGCCATATTTTCACCATGTAAAACGCAGAGTGAGTGCTCGGGCCCACACTGCAGAATGCTGCCTGTTTAGACTCATGTGGCATAACAAATAATTTCTCAATATCTTTTTTTTTTAAGGTTTTTGATTAAGTATCTTGATATTTATGCATTTGTTCTGTTTTTTGCTTTTTTTAAAGATTTTTTGTTGGCAATTACATTGAAAATATTTAATGCAAGAAATGAAATACAGAATTTTTTTGTTTATTTAAATCAAATACACTATGACTACCAAGTAAATATTTCTACCAACCAGATTTTAAGAATTAATCTTTTTTAAATCTTTTGATATAATTAAATATTTTAGATATTTTTTTTCAAATAAGCATATATATAAACAGTATTTAAATCAAATACGCTATGACTAGGACTAGTATGAGTAAATATTGCAGATATTTTTTTCAAATGTGCTTCAATAGTATCCAGAATTATCATGAATTAACAAATATTATTTATTTGATCAAATACACTATGTCCTTTCAATGGGGAGTGAATTGCGAAAATCGTTATTATCATAATTGTGTTGTAAAAAGTTAATGGTGAATAGCTTGGCAAAACCATACTTTGCCATTTGACGAGTGTTAATTTTGGATAGGAAATAATAATAAATAATATGGAAATTAATTTATAGAATTCTGTGAAAATTTGTGTTTATGCAACGTGAATCATTAAATCAGATTTAAATCAATTAAACAGTTTGAACTGATTTAAGCAAATGATTCAAACTTAAATTTCAGCAGTAGCAAAAACTTCATTAGTTAAGTCAAATACGCTGTTAAAATGTCTCTCGCATAAGAAATTTCATATATCGCCCTGCTCTATCCTTCCTTCCTTTCTCTTTCTTTTGTTTCTTTTTTCCTTTCACTCTTTCTCTATCTCTCTCTCTATGCCCCCTCTGCAACTGCGGCACTGACTGCCGGTCCTCACCCATATCCACTCAGCTCATTGTTCAGCAGGTAGCCGATTCATCACTACTAAATAAAATAAGGAAGGGAAGAGAAAAACGCATACGCCAGCACCAGAATGCAGTCTGTCATCCTCCAGCGTCTCTCCTCTCACTCTTTCAGCTCTGCTAAGCTAACCTCTTTCAGCTGTGTTGCTAAAGGCCGCAAATTTCCATACGGTGGTGTTTGGGAGTCCTGAACTGATCTGTCTGTACTGTAGGCCCATTTAATAGTGGATTGGAATGGAACAGTGTCTGTGCTTAATCTGCTCAAGCCTAGTCTCATCTTCCTGCGCTATTAGGCACAAAACTTACATCATCGCTTATGTGCCTTTTTCAGCCTTTCCTGGGTGTATATTTGTGATTTAGTGACCTTGGATTTGAGCTCTTCACCTTCATTATCTTCATCTTTACCACCCACCCTCGCCCCCTGCATTAACCCCTAGATTACAGAAAGTTTTGAACTATAGCTCTGAGAGCAGGAACCGACCGACAAGTTTTACTTAATAAATCTGTAAGTTCGAAGGAAATTTCATTAATCAATTTATTCCAAAGAATAAAAAAATGCTTTAACTCATTTAAATTACTTAAAAATTACATTAGTATTTATTTGATTATTTATATTTATTTTAAAATGAATTTCTTTACTCAAGCTACTTTATTAAAGAAATTCAATTATTACATTTTCTCCTACATTACAGTCTACCAGAGACTCGTTGCACTTAAAGGGACACTACCCAGAAATGAAAATTCTGTCATAATTTACTCACCCGCAAGTGTTTGCAAACCTGCATGAGTTTTTTTCCTCTGCTGAACATAAAGCAAGATATTTTGAAGAACGATTGGAACCAAACAGTTGTTTGGCACCATTGACTTCCATAGTATTATGGCTTCCACCTGTAGTATTTTCAAATTACCAGTTTAGTTTTTTAGGTTAGTTTTTGTCTGGAAAAAATCTTCGATGACGCAAAAATCGTAAAAATCGTTTGCGTCATCAGAGGATTCTTTTGGCCAGAGGCTAAGACTACAGTCAGTAGTAGGGGCTGTCCTGCATGTACACATAGTGTCAGCCATCTTTTTTTGGAAGCTAAGCTAGCAGGCCCTTGTTCTGTGGATAAAGCTGAGTAGTAGGGGTTACCGTCCTCTTTTTTCCTGGACACGTCCGGCTTTCGATGTCCGGGATTCCGCTTTTGCTTTCTGCAGTCGCCATTCATTGTTTACATGCACACCTTTTGTTTCACTCTAATTGAATTCATTCTGATTGGTGAGTCTAAATGTAGTGTTTAAATTAACGCTAAACAAGTGATCGGTTGATGTGCATTTTAACAATGCTAAGAAAATCGCTGCTCCTCTGTGAGAGATACGAGACTGGTGCGTCTCACAGGTGTCACTCATCGGTAATCATGCCACCGGCCTCGAGTCATTCTCCAGACGGCCCTAGCCTCGCCCTGCTCGCCACCGTAAACGGCGACTGTAGAACGCAAGAGCCGAATCCCGGACATTTTGGGTGATCTTGAAACACGTTTTCGGGCAGACTCATCACGGAGACTCACTTGTAGCTAGACTTGACCGTTAGGCGTGGCCTCCTAGGGCAGTGAAACAAGTGCATTCTGGGAGTTGTTGTCTTTCTTCCACGTAAGCCAAAAAATACATTTTCTGGCTTTTCTCAGTCTAGAAAGCTCCAAATTCAAAAATAATTTCACATTTCTTCTACAGAAATGACCATTTTAAATACACATTCATCTTTCCTGAGGTGAAGTATCCCTTTAAATGAAAGGTTAGGTTTTGGGGATTTTTATTTTTTAATGAAAGATCAGGATAATCATTTGCAGATGTATTTTTTTAAAGCCATCTTTAATCATATTTACTAGGGGTAGCAATAATTCTGACCACATCTGTATATAAATTGCTTTCTGTCCAAGTTAATTTGCTTCTTGACTAGTGGACGGACACTTTTATATGCATTTTATTACCCCGTCTGTCTCATTTCCACAGATCGGGTTTGTTGAGTCAAATGACACTTAGAGATGAATGTTGCTCTTTGTGTTGTTTACTGTCACGCTTGTTTTGTTACCGCTGACATTCACAGGAAGACGACATTCATTAACTATCATGGCTTAAGAACTACTGCAAACTACGGTGACTCAAATCAATAATGTCATTGAAAGAAATGGTTTTTGATTGTGAATAAAAAATTAATTAATGATTTGAGTAATACTATTTGTGCTTTATTTTTGCTTTATTTTTTAATGCTTGCAATGCTTTCATTCACTTTTCTTTCTGATACGATCTCCAGTCTTAGTTCAGATTAATTGCAGTTGTTTAAATGAAGGAATATTGCCAGTTTATTATTTAAAAAAAAAAAAAGTGGGTAGATCATGTTAAACGAGTCTTATCCGGGATTAAATGCAAAGATTATAGCGTGCAATTAATATATTGTTGACAGAAATTGGAAATTAAAATGTATTTAATAATAATAATAAAAAATAAAAATAATAATTTATTACATTTATATAGCACTTTTCTCTGAACTGTTAGTGCATTACATTGAAGGGGAACTCTCCTCAACCACCAGCAATGTCCAGCATCCACCTGGATCATGCGCCAGAACTTTTATTGTATATAGTAACAAAGAACTTGTGAACTAATACAGCACCATGTCAAATTTTACATTTTATTTTAGAGAGAGAGAGAGAGTTGAAATGAGCAAAAAGCAAGGGCATGCAGGTCGGAGTACATGAGCGCAGAGCTTTTTGAGGATGTGCTGCTGAGAGCAAACCAGGCCAGGCTTAAGAGCTGCAGAAACTAGCAGCAAATCTGCCCTGAGACTGAACTGACAATCATGTAGTGCTGCCACGGGGCTTTCGGGAACAGAGAAGAGAGCTGATACTCCAGAGCTTTGCTTTGGTGTGCATGTTTAAATATGCTTGTGTGTGTGTGTGTGTGTTAGCATTTGAATTGACATGAGAAAGCCATTTGATGTGTTAAGGATAGGGGTGTAATGTTTTATGTAGTAACAGCATGGCTATCTATCTACATCCTGACTCTAGGTAAACACCCAAAGGACCATTTCATAATACTTAGACATAAAGTGGGTGCTTGAAAAAAAAAAAAAAGTGGGAGTGTTAGAAGGAGAGGGAGATATAGAAGAAAAAAGCATTATATAATCCCATTCCACATATTTAGCCCAATCAAAGAGGCTTTAGCGTTCTTTGTTCCTCGGACCTAATGCAGATGCTTTGTACATTAGTTACGAAACGCATCTATTTATTTTCCACCAGTCTCAGGAGAGCCCTTTACTCAACGATTTGTTTGTGATTATTTCCCTGTTTGTTTGTCTCTGCCTTATTTCAGAGGAGAATAGCTTTGGAGAGTTGCACGCACAGGTTAATGCGATGGCTTTCTGAAGTATAGAGGGCAGCAAATGTGTCACCACATGAAGAATCACAGCAGGATGCTATAGATTTCTGTCATCACACGCCCTGTGTCCAAAATTATGTGTACTTCCCTGCTAGAGAATATGCATTAAGGAGTATGTCAAGTAGAACTTTAGAATGCTCAGTATTCATGATATAGTTGGTGAACAATGTATCTGGAAACTGGAAGGATTCTCAAGTGTGCCACCAGTTGACACTTTGCTATCCCATAAAGCCATAGAAGCTGAGGAACAGCAAAATTCAAAAATAAATTGTTAGAAAAAATATGCATGCACAGTTTAAAGGACTATTTTTTTTAATAATCTACCATCGTTTTGGAAAACATATTGTTCCAAATATAATACTGTATTTTTTTTCTCTTTTCATCAGAAAATGTGTTTGTTAGACGATGCCGAACCCAACTGTCTTAAAAATGCCAAAGAAAAGCTTACCTTCAAAGAAATGACAAGCAAGTGCTGAACATACCCACTAGCGAGACCCCTTATTTCTTATTTTGGCTACATGCTGACACACTTGTCTGTCAATTTCTTCTAAGCGACTGCTTTAAATCTGCGTGAAAATGATGCCGCGTAAACCAGTCTTGCCCCAGTGCTTGCCCTCCAACATCAGGGAGAAACTGCTGTCTTTTCAGCGCTATGTGATAGGCCTAAGGAAAAAAAAACATTAATATTCCTTGGAACAGATAGGTAATGCGGATCAACACCTGTGATTTTTGACATATCTGTCACTGTAAATAAAAAATGTGAGAAATCAGTTATTGTGAAAGCTATTGGAAATGAGAACTACAGTTTTTTTTTTATGGTATGCTGTTAGTGTTTAATTTTAAATGTGATTTTCGGTACATTTTGCCAGTATTTGACATCATTTGAATATAAAAATTAATTAAAATATGAAAGACTTTCAAATAAAATCATTTTCTTTATAAAATATTTGATATAAGATTTGGTCATCAAAAAAAAAAAAAAAAAAAAAAACTTTTTCCAAAAGCTACATCTTGAAAAATCAAGATGTCATCTTATATTCAGAATAATATGGTAAATATTAATCCTTTTAAATAATTGAAAAAAAAAAAAACTGCTTTAACATGTTGTTCGGCATTACTATTTAGTAAGTTTTACTAAAGTTTTATTTTGCTTGGCATCTGCTTCAACAATTGCTATGTTTGACCCTATATTTAGGACTAAATGTGCTACTACGTACATGGTGTTGGTGCCTTAGTTTATTATTATCAGTAAGGTATGGTACAGGCTATTGTACAATCACAAGCCCATCTTCCCAAGCTGAGCATGGTATTCCTGCATTGTTAGCAGATAAAACTGATTTTCACACAAAGTGAGATTTTGCTGCTTTTTTGCATTGTTGTACTTTTTTTGTTGCTTTCCTGAAGAACAATGCTGATCTGTTATGTGTGTGGTCTGTTTGTGTTTAAGCCCAGTTTTGGATGATGATGATATTATGGGTTTGTGTTCGGGCCCAGTTGGCAGTGCTAGATACATTAGGAATGGATAAAGCTTTGATCAACCGTGTGTGTGTGTGTGTGTGTGTGTGTGTGCAGGTCCAGATGGTTGCTTGCGGGTAAAGGTGCAGTCTCGCTGTTTGTTCCACTTTTATTTTTGCAGGATCTCTACGTCTCGCTCTATATGATGAGTGAGAGTTGTGCCCGGGGCAGGTGAACTCCAAACAACTCTGATCCGCAGCGTGTACCGCATGTCTCGGTTATTCATAGCTTCATATCTCTGCAGCAATCTCCCCCTCTGCGTTCCACACGCATTCTTATTCTTACGCACTTCACCATATCTCTCTCTCTCTCTCTCGCTCTATCTTTCCCCCCTCCCCTTCCTTCGTTCCCTCTTCGTCTCTCTTCCTCATGTGCGATCGCACCTCTCTCTCCCAGACAGTTTGTGTTCCCACATCTCTATTTCTCACTGTCTTCCGCTCCATCCTTTCTCCTCCCTGTCTTCCCATTCTACCGGGATTCGGGTCTGAACCTCTGCCAGAGCCGGGACGGCTACTGGAAGTGCTGGATTCCTGGTCTGCCGAGAGGATTAAGTGGAGTGGACAGCTGGCAGATGATCAGAGTGAGGGCAACAGCCAAGACTGGCTCATATTTATTGACAGGATTGGAGAATTGTGCAGATATTGGCCGATCGCTGTGGGACGGGGCCAGGAAGCCTCTGGGCTGTTTTTTGTAATGTGAAAACCTGCCCGAGGGTGAGTGAGAGTGTTGTTTTTTTGTATGTTAAATTACTTTTTGCTGTCCCAGTGTCCTGTGCAGAGGCAACAAAGAAGGGAAGCCATCTGTTGGTATGTTGCTTTTACCAAAAAAGTAAAGACTGTGGCTATGTGGAACTTTCAATGTTGTTTAATTTGCATGGATATCCTGAAAAGCCTGACTAATGGAGTTTGTGATAGGTTGGAACCTGCTTGTTTTTGGCCTGAACAATGGAAGCAGACAAAGTGTGTTGGAAAATTTTTGCAATGCTGTTTGTGTGGTGCTATGAAAATGTGAAATTGCATGTATGATATTGAAAATACGTATAGGGGGTTTGCTAGCTGTGCTGGTTGGTGGTCATCCATGTTGGTTTTGTGCTGGTCTAGCAGGTGAGCCATACGCGTGCCCAAAACATACAATATATTGCTCAATATATAATATAATATATAATAATATATGACAACCAAAAATACTGGTCAACCAGCATGGTCTTTCTGGTGAAGTTGCCAAGAAATTCTTACTAGTAGCTAGTTAAAAAAAACTGTATTCCAAGGTGGGAAATGGTGGTTTCTCTATAAAATGTGGGTCATTGATGAGATGTTTTTGTTGATGGGCACTTCAGTGGTTGACTTAACCCTTCTGTTCTCTTGACCACAGGTCCTTTGGCATCTTGACATCTTCCGCAGAAGCTTCCGTCAACTGAACACCCACAAGTGCATGGAGGACTCGTGCATCTTCTGCGCTCTGAAGGTGAGTGTTACCAGGTCCTCCCAAAAAGCACCCTGTTGTGCATTGCAAATCAAAAGGTACTTCCTGTTGGTATTGCCTTCTCAGAAAAGTAGCTTGAGGCTACAGGAGTCTCTTAGAGTGCCCAGGCTGCTCTTCTAATGATCCAGCAAGGTAAGGGTAGAGGCTGCTCGGACTAATTGACTTCCTTGCTGACCTTACTGTAGCACAGGAATAGAATGGAAATGAGATTCTCAACATCAAGAGCACTGTCTCTCTTTTCGAGGAAGTCTTTTTAATTTCCTGCCTGGCAGCTGATAGAGATGGGAGGTGGAGGAGGAGAGGGAGATATACAGTACAGTATGCTAGGAAAAGCAACTTGGGTCTGTTTTTAAATAACAAGCAAAGGCCTCTCACTCAAACAATATCCTGTTCTCTAGTCACCCTCAGGCTAAAAGTAGCTGTGCTATTTAAAGGTGTCACATACCAGTAAGAAGTCACAAAACTGACATATTTCTTTCTTTAAAAGGCTTGTTTTGTGTTAAAAGCAATCTTTGCCGTCAGAAATGTACTTGGCCATTTGTTTCCAAAAATACCAATGTTTCTTGTTGGCTGTGTTTATGCTTGAGAGAAAAGGAGAAGTACAAATAGGCTGATGGATCGGGAGGTCTTTTTCTTTCTTTACTTTGTGTCTGATCTAATCTTGTTTTGGTGTTGGGTGATTTTCCACTTTATTTCATGTCCAGGGATCTTGCCCTCTCTGTGATGAACACTTGGTTCCTCTACAGATGCAAACAAATAAATAGGAATAGGAATTTATTAAAAGTCAACGTTTCGACCTGGAAGACCCAAGGGTGGAAACATTGCCTTTTAATAAATTCCTTTGGAGCAGTCATTTTCTGTGTGTGGACTTCACACTTCTTTATTTGTTTTTATCACTTAGTTGTTCTCCACCTGAGTGTTTGGGATGTGAACACCATTTTTGTATCTTTTCCTCTACAGATGTAAGCTTGGGTTCTGCTCCATTGTTTCCAAGGCTACCTGTTACCTTGGCTACTCTGTTCTCTGATAGCTTAGTGTCACGCCCACATGATGTCATAAATACAGTCTGTGCCTTTTGGTCTTGGTTTCCTTGGAGTTGGTTGGCTTTACTTGTGAGATTCGACATAATCTCTCAACTAAAGCGATTTGTTGACTATGTTGAATTGGGTGTTGCAGACATCAAACTGACATTATTTCATAGGGCTGCATCTATGATGATAGAGAAACTCTATGGTCTATAAAAGTCTTTAATTTTTATGTATTTGGTTCTGGTTGATGGATGGTTGGATGGATCAATAGATAGATGGATAGATGTAACTAGCTTATTATATAATATCCTTATTACATGGCTAAATAAAATAATAAAATACCATAAAATATTGTTTTGTTGAATTATTTTGCAAGGAGAATGAGTGATGTGTATGCAGTAAGACTTAAAATGGTGTATAGTGATTATTGCGGCGTATTAAAATCACTAAACCAACCAAACGCCACAGCAGATTCATTCATTTTGATGAAAGAGTTCGAACAGGACCATTTGAGCTTATTAAACTTAGACTTTGTTATTTATTTATTAAATGAGCGATCGTTTCGCTTGATAAGACCCTTATTCATCGTCTGGAATCGTTTAAAGCCCTTTGAACAATTTGCAGTTTGCACTGAAACTGTCTTTTGGATCTTGAACCATTTGGTTACCAGTAAAGTGCATTATATGGAGAAAAATCCTGCATTGTTTTCATCAAAAACCTTCATTTCTTTTCGACTGAAGATAGAAAGACATGGACATGTTGGATCACATGGGGGTGAGTAAATTATCAGCAAAAGTTTTTTTTTTAAAGTGAACTACTAATTTAATCCAGACACCACACCTCTAGTCCCGACCACAGTAACCGATGACGTTGCGATGCGTGTGCACATACACAACAGTACAAAGAAAAGAGGAAATATCATAGAAACCAAGTTAAACCCAGTGTCTGGCTACAGTGATCTATAGTTTTGTAAGCATAAATGGATAAACAGTAATGGCACATTCACTAGGGATGAAACATCAATATGCTTTACATTGACTAGGGCCTGCCCATATTTTGACTACAAACTTGGTCCTCAACTCATTACGTATTTTGCAATACATGTAATGTAACTTTATAACATTGCACCCTTTCTATAGGTTATAAATAGATAGTAAGATAATATAACGGTGTATGCAAGTAATTATTCTAGCGATATGTAGGCCTAATGCTAGGTAAGGTTTGCTAGTACATTTGTAACCGGGTTCAGTTGCAATAGGAAGAAGCAGGCGGGATCCGGCGAACGTTCAACAAGTTTAATAATTATTAATAAATAAACAAATACCAAATGAAAGTATAAGCCAGCAGCCCCTCACGAACGACTGCTGGCACACAAAACGGAACATAAAATCATAACGTAAAATCAGGCCTGTTCCTCTCTCGATCTCCACTCTCGTTGCGTTATGCTTCCGCTCCTTCGTGAGAGATAAGAGACCAGTGCGTCTCACAGGTGTTGCTCATTATCTCTCAAATCCCTCTGCCACGTCCTGCTCACCACAACATTATTTCAGCAACATGACAAGATAGTGAATTAGCCTACCCTATCTCACGACCAATTCGTACGAATTCGTACGAGCGATTAAAAAGTGGCTAATTCGTACTAATTCGTACAACCTCACTCGTACGAATTCATACGATTTGTCTAAACCCACGTGATGGTTAAGTTTAGGGGCGGGGTCAGGGGTAGGTCATTTGTACGAATTCATACGAATTGGCCAATTCATAAAATATGTACGATTTTGCAAAATGGTACTAATTTGTACGAGTGAGGTCGTGTGAATTGTTACGAATTAGCCACCTCGTAAAATTCGTATGAATTCCCGTGAGATCGGGTTGAATTAGCAGGTTTCAATAGTTGCTTTGCACAGTGCGTGACATTTTATCTACATGTTACGCGGCTAGAGTTTTGACACCGAGTCAATGGGCTCTGTGTCTAATTCTTTCTTTTTTGCTTGTTTATCTATATCGGTCTTTTTCCTTTTACCCGTCTTTGTTTTATGAGCTGGTGCCACTTGAGAAATTGGCAATTTAGGTTGTTTCTCCACCATTAGCACAGCTGCGTCACACCGGCAATCTTGAGTTTGAACGACTGTTATCTTTAGATAGATACATAGATATTTTCTCTGGGCTAGTTTGTTGATATGAAACACAAATGAGCCTGTGTGAAATCCATCACAGTGATTGAAATGGGCTCTCTCTCTAAATGAAGTGTGTGAAGTGCTGAGGCATCAGAAATCACTCTGCTTGGGTGACACAAAGCCGTATCATGAGAACGCTTTCACATATTTGCCAGGATTTATGACCGTTTACCAGGATCTGTACTGCCTGTCCTTCTGGTCTTTCATTCTTTCTTCGTCACTCACACTCTTGCTGTTTCTCTCTTGCTTATGTTTTATCGCTGTATTAAACCTGTTGCTAAATTTAGCTCCATTTCTGTTCACCGTTAAACCATTCGGGGACTAAAAGCAATTGGTATTGTCCAGGTGATTAAGAACAAAATTGCAGACTTAGAAAGATACTTTTAATTTTAATTGTGTCCAAGCAAACAAGCTTTAAGCATCCATTATGTTTTGAATGGAAAAAGGAATGACTGTGGTTCTCAAAATAGTTTGTCTTGTACCTGAAATGATATATATCATTGAGTTGACTGTATCATTTTTCAACAGTGTTAAGGCAGCATTATGTTTTTCTCTCAATAATATGATGGCATGCTTCTGTTTAGGCCTTGTGCTAAAAGTTTACTCTGTGGTAAAACTAAATGCCTTACTCTGAGGGTCATTCCAGTCCCCAGTCCCTGAGGGTCATTCCTGCCAAACCCTCTGTGGACTGGTGGCATGTGATCTCAAGTGGGCTCTGGCTGTCCCATGCCATAGCCTTGAATGGAATGCGCTGTCACCTCTCTAATTTCTAATAGAGGAACGTTAGTTTCGGCCGATTGGTTATGAGAGTTCCTCTCGCATGTCGCCCGCCAGCCGCCTGCTTGCCAGCCATGTTATTGAAATTTAATGATCTTATGCTACTAATGAGTGCTGAAATATGCCCTCACCACATCGCTCCTTTCTACAAACCGTGGAATTCTACAAATGTATTTATTTGAATCATTCTGACTGTGGGGAATATCATTTCATTTACTGAGATGTAAATGAGCTGAGGTAGCCTGGATGCCAGCCCGCCCACAACATTTTTTTTTTGATCGGGAAGTTCGGTCTAGACTCGATCCATTGTGGAGTAATTATGATCGGTTCAGAAATCAAGCCAATCGAGCCAATCGAGTTGTCAAGGCGAGCTTTAAACGATGATGGACGGATCATCTGCAGTTACGTAATCATCACGTTATCAAAACATGCTTGGGTGAACTGGTTTCCTTCAAAGATGACTGCAGCTGGAGAATTGAGATGTATAGATTCTGCTATCACGTCTGTTGTAAAAGAAATCAACAGCGCATTATTTTAAAAGAAGAACAGAGAACTGCAATCAAGGCATTTGTCGATCTGAAAGATGTGTTGGCAACGGTTGAATTTATCAGCTGGCTCCAATGGTTGCTAAGAAGATGGGATGCAATGAAAGACCTGTGGTCGTTGTGGTTTTTCTTCTGGTCACGCTCATGGAGGACCAAGTAAAAGCAAAACTCTTTATTTTACTACTTCTTCAGCGTGCCTGCAGTTGAGTTCTGTTGACAACTATGTGTATCTCAACATACGTCACTTACGGCATTGCTCTGATTGGTTGTTATCCAATCGAGTGCAGAGTTTTTATTCCTGGTTTGGTTAAGACACACCTCATAATCAAAGCCTTATAGAGCAGTATCAGACTTGCATTCTGACTACAATATGAGTATGACGAAGTCAGGCTAGAGCTGAGGGTTATGGAGATGAAAAATCTTATATTGATTGTTTGCACAAGAATGCAACATTTGGCCAATATTATTTACGGATTCACTTTGATTTCAATGCATTTGCAATGCATTTTCAACTTATCAACTACTTTACGTTTATTTATTACTAGTTTTTATGAGAGGGTGGCATTTCACAAGTTTGGGGTTGGTAAGATTGTATTACAACCCCAAATCTGAAAAAGTTGGGACATTTTGTAAATTGCAATAAAATCAAGAATCTGTGATTTGTTCATTTCTATTTAACTTTTTATTAGCTCACAAAAGTAGAAGGAAATATTTTCCAATGTTTTCACTTACCAACATAATTATATTTTGTAAATATGAACAAATTTTGATTTTGATGGTTGCAAGACACCCCAACAAAGTTGGGACAGAGACCAAATAAAAGTGAAAAGATTTTCCAAATTAAATTACCCAACTATATTGAAACAGTTCACAATGAGCAGGAGAATTTGTAATAGTTGAGGGTACGTATATCATGTATGGGTGTAAAAGTGCTTCTCAGTCATTTTAAGCAAAGATGGGTCGTGGCTCATCACTTTGTTCCAAATGTCTTGAGAGAATTGTCAAACAATTAAAAAAATCACATTTCTCAATGCAAGATTGCAAAGCATTTAGGCCTTTCATCATCTTCCATACATAATATTGTCACAAGATTCAGGGAATCCAGAGAAATCTCAGTCTGTGTTGGTTAAGGCAGTAGTTGAATGTGCTTGACCTTTGAGCCCTCAGACGGCATTGCACAAGATACCATCATGCTACTCTGTCAAATACAGCCACATGCGCTCAAGAGTAATTTGAAAAACCATTTTCACTGAACACAATCTGACGCTGCATCAAGAAATGCCACTTGAATCTCTGTTATGCAAGGAGATTCTTTGATAAATAGAAAGATTCAGAAAATCTCACTGTTGTCATTAATATTAGATGTCATTGAATTTAGCATTCTTGTGCTAAATAAATAAACCTGAATGGTCTGATCGCATTTATAATGTTTGTCACCAGAGAGGCTGCATGTCACAGAGTCTGAATTGTGACATTGGGTGGCAAGGGCCCACATTACTGTCACTTCACGGGGTGTGATAGTGCCTTAAGGTTGGTGACCTCTACTGACCATCGGCCCCGCTGAGGAACTGCAGCCCCGGAGGCAGGAAACACACATGCATACACAAACTAAATAAATGCGAAGTCACAGTCACTCACACAAGCCGCCACCATTATTACGATGATGTTTCCTATTATAGAAGTTCCAGTGACACCTCTATGTTTGTGCCATTTTATGTAGCACGAATCAGCGATTGAGTTAAACCCAATTACAAACTCATAATCAGCATGAGATTCAATCCCTCAGCAATTTGAAAACTGAGCCCAGGGAGTGTTTAATATTAAAATATTTACGTGCGTCACAAGATTGCTGTTCCTGTCAGGGTGTGTGTGCATGTCTACATTTTCTCATTGCCTTTGTGAGTTTTGAGCAGTGCAGATGATATGTGTCTAGTGTCTTTGAGTGGAGGTTAATGTCTTATTTCACAGGCTACGCCCGAGAGGGCTCACAGCTGCAACACAATTTCTGGTGGTTTGTGTGTGTATGTATTCAGTATAAATGCATATGACTGGACTTGCATGGTTTGAGTAGAGCCTGTCCAGTTGGGTTCCATGTCCTTGTTAGAGATGAGAAGGACTTTACACACACACTGACACACTTTACATTACCTGCTATTACACAAAGGGGCGACTCAACCCTCAAATGGGATTCCCAGTTCTACACACTCTATAATGTAATATAAAAACTCAAGGCAGCTTGAAACTTGAAGTTTGTATGAATGTCCTTTTTGGGAAGGTCACGACTGGTTCTGACTGGTTTATATGTGTTAGTATTTGTTGGCTAGCTCTTTGAACAGAATAAAAACTGGGGAAGATGGTGGAATTTGGCTTCTTAAGTTAGCCTCGGAGTTAACTAGTCTCTGGATTTGTGTACATTTTTGCTTAGTTGGATCAAGTCTTTAAAAGATAATCAAGAGGTTTTTTGAGGCAAGTAGTAAGTGAAAGGATTACTTACTTAGTCCAGAATTAAAATTTCCTAATAATTTATTCACCCCCCATGTCCACGACTTCACGCCTTACGTAATCACATTGGAAAGGCCACACGTGACAGAAGTACCAACCCAGTGTTAACAAAGTGAATGTGCAAAGACTAAGTCAAATGCCCTTTACAAAAAAAAAACAAAAAAAAAAAGCGTAAAACAACTATGTTGGATGATTTTGAACTTGGAGGATAAAATTAGATGAGAGTTTTTCGTACTTCCACCTACATCACTCGTGGACGCGCATCGCAGAGGTAATGCAAGATGAGTTGTGGTTAATGTATTTATTTTTAGATAATTTAGTGTTCAGTAGAGTATACTTTGTATAGGCTTGTGTGCTCTTCTGTGCTCCAGACGGAGAATAACATGAAACACTAAGTATACTCGTGCCTTTAAAGCTGCAGTCAGTACCTTTTTTTTGCATTAAAAAGTATCCAAAATACATATTTGATAAAATACATAACCAGCTAGCGTTTCTTTAGCTAATTCGGCAGCCTGAACCCCTGCAGGAAATCCACCCTTACAAGTCAGAAAGACTTTGCTTGTCTAAGAACACAAAACTTGTGTTCAACAGTTGTTGTTTTTTTTCTTCTTCTTCTTTTCTCTTACATCAGCTCTGAGCTCAGAGTTTGTCGCAACTTGTGAGCATGTGAGGGCGTGTGCTGCTGTCCCACTCTCGCTGAGGAGAGCGGAACAGAGCTGCAGTTTGGTTGAGCACTGATTGCCCGAGTGATATATATTTGCTGCGTACACACACCAGACTTCCAATTGGCCCTTATCTGTCCTGAGTGGTTCATCAGCTCCAAGAGAGAGATGGGGAAGGAGGAGGACATTAAAATATGTCCATAGGCGAAAATCACTTCAGGCTCTGAGCTGGGCAGAGCAGTGTGTGATTAGAGCTGCATGGGGAAATGATGCAGTGGCTGAATTTCCCTCTCATCGAGTTTCCTCAGTGGGGTACATAACCCTCTACGTCTGTCCCTCCCACACTTTCTCTCATTTTCTTCCACCCTCCCTCCATTCTCTTTCTTTCTCTCCTTGGCGCAGTGCAGTCATCACACTGCATTACCTGTTCCAGAGCCACCGGCCTGTCCCGCTCAGGGAGAAACCCCCATCCCACCTTCAAATAGGGGGCTGCCTTGGGCACTGTGCCCACCGCATATATGAGGGTATTAAAACTGCAGTATGCGTGTGTCTTTGCAGCCGCAGCGAATATTTGCCTTTGCACTTTTGCCCGAGTCCATTTGTTCAGCTTATCAGGATGTCCTCTGGTGAGAGAGCATTGTGTTGCAGTCATTGTTCATTGAGTTCAATAACAGTGCCAATGCTGATGGACAGAAGAATAGATTCCACCGCAGGCATTTAGGACTCTGCATTTGTTTGAGCGTTCACTGTTAATGAGCTCAGTATCTTAGTTAGATGTTTTCCAAACGGTGCTACAGGGATGAGCTTGTCCAATCGAATGAGTGGTGTGAGACTCCACACAATTTTATGTTTGGCATAAATCTGTTTGAATGTATGGTTTAAAACTAATCTCTCTGTTTAAAAACGAATGAGCTTCTACTTGCGCTACCTTTTAAAAGTTTGGGATAGGGACGATTTTATTTGATTGTAAAGTAGGTAGTACTTTTATTCAGCAACGATGCATTAAACTGATCAAAAGTGACAGTTAAGAAATTTATAATGTTTTAAAAGATTTTTTTTTTTTGGGGGGGGGATAAATGTTCTCTTGGACCTTTCTATTAATCACAGAATACTGAATGGTTTCTACAAAATTACTAAACAGCACAACTGTTTTTAACATTGATAATAATGATAAATGTGTCTTGAGCACCATATTAGAATGATTTCTGAAGTATCATGTGACACCGTAGAATGGAGTAAAGACTGCTGGAAATTCAGCTTTGCCATCCCATGAAAAAATTACACTTTGAAATATATTACAATATAAAACAGTTATTTTAAATTGTAAATACTTTAGAGTATTTTTGATTAAAAAAAAATGCAGCCGTGGTGAGACTTTAGTAAAAATCTTACTAAAACATCAAAATCTTACTAAACTTAATTGGTAATTTTGTATTTTGGACGTTATTGGAAATGTCATACATTAGCTACTTTAAAGTCTAATGAACTGCTCACCTAGACAACATTTTTCAGAATTATTAGAAATGTTCCAATATTTCTGCTTAAAAATCTAGTGAACTGCCTACTTTTGAACATTTGCTATGTTTCAAAAGGTACCGAGCTGCCCATTTAGAATTGGTGGGTAAACTACTGTAGAACATTATCTTTGCCATTTTTGGACATTCAAATCTGTTAAAACACTTTTACCATTTTGAATGACTATTTTGTTTAAAATTGGGTATATAAATGAACTAGTATTGGGCAAGTTTTAGCAATTTTGCTTCAGAACATAGTGAGCTGCCGATTCGGACTGCATTGTTGTACAAACATGCTTTATAAGGACTAAGTAGGCAAGTCACAAGGTTTTGAAACAGTGTTTGTTTATTGTTTTGTCCTAAAAGAGTCTGTGATTGGTTGAATTGCAGTGTACTGTTTTTTTTTTTACAGTACAGTACTGTATGTCAGCCCTCCTCTCTTGATGTGTATTTTCTCTCCACAGTGAGTGGGCAGGCTGGCGAAAGCTGTTGTGTGCGATAGCATTTCTTAGTTGCATGATTGCATCAGTTTCTCTTTCTTACTTTGAGGTGCTGTTTCCCTTTGTGGTTTCAGAGCATCTTCGCCCAGTTCCAGTTCAGCAGTGAAAAGGTGCTCCCATCGGACGCTCTGCGCAGCGCTCTGGCCAAAACCTTCCAAGACGAGCAGCGCTTCCAGCTGGGCATCATGGACGACGCGGCTGAGTGTTTCGTAAGACTTTTGTTTTTATCCCCATCTCACCGCTTTATTCACACTTTGTCCTAACAAGTTACTTTTCTCTTTTTGCTGACACAGTGATCAGCTATACCAGTCGTACCTCCTCTGTTCTCATCCCATTGTCTCTCTCTCTCTCTCAGGCATTTCCTCTTCTCACCTCTCCTCAACCTTACTTTCGTCTCTCCTCGCGTCACCTCTCACAGTTCTGTCTATTTCTGTTCCTGTCTTGGATTTTGTCAACCTTGATCTTAGATTCCAGAGATGTTAGGGGTTGAATTTCAAACACTGCTGCTTGTGCACATCCTTGTGTGTTTTAAGAGTGGTATAAATGGAAACGTGGAGTCTGAGCAGCATAGGGAAAATAACTCCGGAGAAATACAGACATCTGAAGTTGGACAACTTTTTGTAATATTCATATATTACTGAAAAAGACGTGTTTTGGCAACGTGTCCTTCTTGGATGAGGTAATTTTAGAATGCGTTGTGACAAGCTCAATAAAATGGTCCAATTAATATAATTTATTCAGCACTTCAGAGTAATTTGATCCAATTAAAAGTGACTATTTGATGCAGTATGTGTGCTATATGTATTTTATTTGCTCGTTAAGCATGAAGATGTTAGCTTAGCCACATGCCAGTCGCAGACTAATTTGTTATATTCTCTGAGTGGTAATGGAAGAGCCGCACTTGTCTTCCTTGGATTTTTCTTGTCTTCCAATTTCTTTCTATTAATAATTTTTTTTAAATTTCAATTCATCTTAATTTAGTTTAGTTTTGTTGCCTTTATCATTCTTAGTTTTAGTTTAGTTTCTTAGGTTTCAATGAGTTGTATAAAGTACCATGTATCAAAAACATTTTATGTTCTCTGTGTATATACTGTGTAATATCTAACGCTAGGGGAAAACCTCTTTTCTACGAGATATTGAAGCCAAATTTATCCTTAATTTTGAATTAATGTAAAATGCGTTGCGGCAGCATGCAGACATGAGCAAAACCTATCGAGAGAGTCCCTTGGTGACATCAGATCCAATGGGATCTACGTCATGTAGTCGTACCAGCTACGCTTTCCGGTGTTTATATCCTTTTACTCTGCCATGTGTGTGTTCGCCGTAAAAAACGTCTTACTCAGCAGGTCCCGGAGCCTTTTCCAGCCGCGTCTGTGTTTTCTGGCTGGTGCAAAGCCCGAGGCTTTTCACCCCTAGACTGTGGGGTTACGGAAGTTCTTTCCTTCCTTTAAGAGCTACTGGATAAGGGCAGAACCCCATCCATGCTCAAGGTTTATGTGGCAGCCATTCGCCTTATTCACTTGGCGGCCATTTTGAAAATGGAACGCCGCTGAGGGGTACACTCACCCGGAAGGATGCATGCGACGCAGCAGCACCAGCAATGAAAACTCGCAGTGCGGACCACCAAACATTCCTGTCTGCCCGAATTAACGATGCAAAATGTGAAGCAAAGTGCCAGTGACTGAAACATCCCCCGGGCTGTGTTAATTAAGGGATACAGTACCTGTATCGGAGGTTTTATCCACGACATTGAACGTAAGAATGGACGCCAATTTACCTCAGTTTCTGCAAGCTTGTAGGAAGTTGACTGTGTACTATTAGAATCTATACAAATCCATTACCATCATTATTTTTATTCTTTATGAATCTATACATATATGTAAACTTGTATTGTCACAATAGCAGCTAATCATTGTCAGTGTGTAACAGGATCAGTCCCTGTCAGACCTTAAAATCACTTCTCCTCTTTCCTTTTACATACATGTGAGTGATTTGATTGTTTTACATGCATGTGTGTGTATGTAAGCTACTGGATGTGTATCTATCTAAACAATAAAGTACAATTGTATCTAACATAGTAACTTACACAGTCAACAACTCCATATTACAGCTTAGCTTACTAACGTTAATTACCTCTGGCTGCTGCAAGCTCGCAGAAACTGGCAAGGCGTCCATTCTTACGTTCAATGTCGTGGATAAAACCTCCGATACAGGTACTGTATCCCTTAATTAACACAGCCCGGGGGATGTTTCAGTCACTGGCACTTTGCTTCACATTTTGCATCGTTAATTCGGGCAGACAGGAATGATTGGTGGTCCGCATTGCGAGTTTTCATTGCTGGTGCTGCTGCGTCGCATGCATCCTTCCGGGTGAGTGTACCCCTCAGCGGCGTTCCATTTTCAAAATGGCCGCCAAGTGAATAAGGCGAATAGCAGTGTTTGCTAAACCAGCGACTGGCCAGTCAATGGAGAAGAACTTTCTGGTCATCTGCTTCCTTAAGGGACCTTTCTACGCTTTTGGAAGCCATGAAAGGTGCCCCATTCAAGCCAATCCATTTATCAGATATGAAACATTTGTCGTTCAAGACAGTGTTTCTTATGGCTCTTGCTTCAGTGAAGCGCGTAGGGGATTTACAAGCGCTCTCAATAAGCGCGACGTCTATGGCATTTGGGCCAATTGACTCGAAAGTCATACTCAAACCAAGACACGGATACATGCCTAAATCCCTCAACACACCGTTCTGGGCTCAGGTTATTTCCCTGTCTGCCCTGCCGGTTTACAACGAGAAAAACGACGCGAGCTTCCTTTGCCCAGTCAGGGCATTAAGAGCTTATGTGTCTCGCTCGTCTGTTTTCAGACAGACTGAGCAGCTCTTCGTTTCGTTCAGCGGACGTTCTAAGTAACCGTCTGACGTCACCAAGGGCCTTTCTCGATAGGCTGACGCAGGACAGCCAATAGGCACATGAGCCGTCTTGCCTATGTCTGCTTGATGCCGCAACACGTTTTACGTTAAAGGTTCTCTAAGCGATGTGGGGCCAAAACATTTTTTGTCACATACATCAAACGTCTCCTCACTATCGGCTAGCTGCCTGTCCCCTAAACACACTGTAAAAAACCGCGGTCTCTGTAGACACCACAGGCCCACGAAAGGCCGTCTCACCCGGACCACGAAACCTAACAAACAGTGTTCCAGCCAATCACTGGCAAGAAGTATTTGAGGGTGGGTCTGGGGGGTTAGTGCGCGTGCACATGAAGGGGGTGTGTGTGTGTGAAGGAGATAGAAGCATCAGAGGGAAGTTTGAAAAATGGCCGACACGACCAAAGAGACGTCGTTCTGAAGAACAAATTAAAAAGAAGAAGGAGTCGGATAAAGAACGTGCAAAGTTCCGAATTTACATCGGTAGCAAAGTTTTTGAACGACGGCGAGAACTCCGGCGGCAGAAGGGCTTCCAGTCCGACATTCAGGTTGCTCTGTTTTTGCTGGACAGGTGAGTAACGTTAACGTTAAATTGTTTTTTTCTTCTAAATTGATGCTTATGTTCGCCAAACCCACACAAGGATATAATTAGCTAGAAATGCACGTTCACAATTATTTCAGGAAGCACGGAAGGGAGGGGGAGGAGAGGAGATGAGATGCGGAGGAGGGAGGGTCTAGCTAGCCTCCGATTTGTTTGAAAATATTCCGAACGTCAACACCCAGGATCGCGTCAACACCCAGGATCGCTTAGAGAACCTTTAATTCCAAATTAAGGATAATTTTTGGCTTCAATATCTCTTGGAAAAGAGGTTTTCCTTTAGCGTAAGATATTACGCAGTACTCGTTCTCTCTTCTAGAGATAACCGAGGTGGCGTTAGTAACCGAGTACGTTTTTCCCAGTTATGATAGTTGCTATGTTTATTCAAGGTAGCAAAAATGTTTTCATTTAGTTTTTATTGTAGTTGTTTTAACAATAATAACACTACTTCAAGCTAGATGTTTTCTTGCATTCAAAAACAGTTAGATGGTTTACAATACCATAATACCTTAGAAAAGTTTCACGTGTATGTAAGATTGGCCTTTTGCAACAGAGCTGTTTTTTAAGTAGACATTTAGATTTCTGTCTGTGAACGTCATGGGCTTTACAGGCATAAGACAGCAGGAGTTGCCAGGCATATGAATAGGCCCTGCTGTTGCTTTAGATGAGCTCGGATGGGATCATTAAGGATGTGGAAGCTTTCTATAAGGTCTTCCTGTACTCCCCAACCCACTCCTCTATAATCCCCAGACCTGATTATTTGGCCGCACCTGATTAAGGACCATAGATTGTGTTTATCTCACATTTATGTCCTTAAAGGACATACCGCATGAGCATCAATACAGATAATTGCTTTTAAGCAAATAAGCAATTGAACGATCATTCACGGGCGAGTGGCTGAGCTGTCCAATCAAGATAGCTCGCCGAGAGACCCTGTGATTGGCTCCATCTTAAATACCCATTTATATGCAGTCAGTAATGTCTATGTCAGGTTCCCCCCCTCCATAGATATGTGAATGCAGCTGTGCTTACTCATAAGGTCACAAAGACAGCATCATCAAAGTGTTATTTAGCTCAATTAGCACCTCGTCTGCAGTTCGGTAACAAAGGTCTGTTTCTGTTGCGGGCTCGTTATATTTAGCCGAGGATCTGTTGAATGGGGCTGCCATGATTTCTCCCATTTGTTTGACTGGCGCATTTGCGAAGCAGATGCAGGCACGAGGCCATAGCGCTCTTTGTGCCATCCGTCTCCACTTTTAGACGCCAACCCTACTCCTCACGTGCGCCAGACGACAGGCAGTACATTAGCGAAATGCCAACTCTTCATTTCTGCCTCGCTCCTCTGCACATCTGCACCCCTGCATAAATAGCTGCGTTATTATCTGAGCCGGAAATGAAACGCTCCATACACTAATGATTTGTTGTGTGATACTCAATGAGAAGTGTCTGGCGGCGGGCATGACGTGATATTTTTCAGAGTGAAAAATTAGTTTGAATGCAATGTGTGAAGAGTCTTTATTTCCGAGCTCGGTGAACTCAGAGTTATTAGTGTTGAGATGTAGACGTAACTAGTAGCAAAAGTACTCACTTGAATGCATTTTTTTAAATGTGAGACATTGCTTGACTGTTTCAAAACCATGTAGATTTCTGCTAGAGTAGTATGACATAATGCTACTTTGCTGATTTTTTATATGATATAGTGAATAAAGCTTTGTAGTGAAAATGAGAATTTGATGACCAATAGCCTATACTGTATATTTCAAACCTAAAAAGTTTTTTTTTTTTCATGAAATGTTTTACCAGCTTGTGCTTTATTTATTTTATTCACAATAAATTTCCCTTGGTTTTGATATTTTGCTATGTATGGCAAATTCCAAAGAGATTCATATTCTTAAGAGTGACTGCAGTGTCTGAAAACCTTTTGGAACCGAATAGCAAAACTTATAATAAAAACAAAAGTAAAAACATTTTATTCAATAGCAGTGTTGTTATTGTTATCTAAAACTAAACTATTATTATTATTATTTTGCTGTAAAGCTAAAATAAAATAAAATTGGAAATGTTGCCCTCAACTAGCTGAAGTACTGAAATGGCTAAAATTAACTGAAATAAAAATAAAGCTAAATAGAAATATTTTGGAAAAAAAATTGAATAAAAAATAACGAAAGCACTTTTAATGAAAACTGAAAATATTAAAATAAAAGCTAATTCAATATATATATATATATATATATATATATATATATTATTAGGTATAACTCTTATATATGTATTATATATAAGAATAAAGTTGCTAGCACTCAAAATATTTAATTAAATGGTGCTATTAGAATGTTATGTTGATATTACATAAACTAGTTTTCAAATCATATTAGTTATATTTAGTGTTCATAATTTTGTACATTTCATTTTATTATGTATAAAACAAATTGTTGATAAAACAGATTCATTGAATTTTGTTTTCCTTAGTAACTTATAGTGTAACTAAATACTTTCAGATTAGCAGCTTGAATGTAGGTGGAATGTTTAGAGGAAAATGGAGTAGTACTGTAGCTTCTCCAGCACTGGGGGTTATACGGGTCTTGCAGGCGTGGTCCGTGCTGTTAGTGAGATGAAAGGAAGGGAATGAGAGATTTGATGTATGGTCTTATTCACCTCTCTCACTTTCTCTCCCACTCCCTCGTTCACCCTGTATTCCTTTGTCCTTTGTCGGGAACTTGCAGTGTGATCGATTGATTTTAAATTTGTTCAGCCAGGGAATCAGAAGGACTCTTATGAAAAGTAGATGTGTGGTTCTCACTTGATCGGATTAACGTGAAGTGAGTGCTGACAGAGAAAAATTAATGTAAGAGCTGGACCACACAACTCACTGTCTCAGATACACACACAAACACCAGTTCAAAAATGACTCACTGTTTAAATGCAGCAAGAATAGCCAATATTATACTGCACTGGCACTAAACATCTTGTTCCAGAATTGTTTATCAAAGCAGGATCACGCATACACACACACACTCACAGTTTCTAGAAATTATCCAACCGCTCAGTGTTTGTCTTCTCTAGGAGAATCTCCTGATGCGGATCCACTTCCACATCTCGGATGAGACCAAGGAGGACATCTGCACGGCAAAGCACTGCATCCCACATCAGAAGTTTGCCATGACACTTTTCGAACAGGTTGTTGAGGAACATTATGTGTTTCATTATTATCCGTTTTTTGTGGTTCCTAACATTTGTTCTATGTATGTGTTTCTTGTCTCTTCTAGTGTGTTTGTAATAATTGTGGCGCCACGTCAGATCCTCTCCCTTTCATTCAGATGGTGCACTACATCTCCACCACCTCTCTCTGGTAAGTGGAAGACCATGGACCAAAAAATTAAATAAAATAAATTATATATATATATATATTATTTATTTATTTATCTTATCATATCTATTATATATCACCATTTGCTGAAGAATATTAAGCAACACAATAATGCTTATAATAAGAAATCTTTCTCTGGCTCTAAATCATCATATTATAATGATTTATGATGAAGTATGGACATATTTGATATTTATTCCGTATCAAGACTGCTGAGATTTCAGCCTTGCTATCATGGGAATGAATTACATTTTAAAATTGTAAAACAGAAAATGGTTATTTTAAATTGTAATAATATTTTTCAATCTTCCTGAAAAAGAAAAGATCTGTGGCCATTTTACCGCCAACTGTCCTGCACTTCAATGCGTTTTGATTCAGTTTGTCTTGTGCTGCACAAATGATGGATACCCTTGCGGTTGAGGGTGATCTATTGAGACTTAGTGGGGTGTGTGTACGCCATTTAGTGCTGGAAACGGACAATTGTGGCTCTTTTGTCACTTTGATGTTGAGTGAGTGTTTCGATTTACACATCAGACTGGAAACTGAAGGTAAGGGAGCAATCCACAGTGTTTATCGGGTAAGTGAGCCACCAGCTCCAGCTGAATGGTAAAGCCAACCTGCTAGGCTGGAATGAGCCTCTATATCACAGGTTATTAGCTGTCATAGTACATATCAGACCCGTGAGAGCCATCTGCTAGAGCTATGTACAGGAAACGTGCCCTCCGCAAACCCCTCCCTCATGACTTATTCTCCCACTCTAGTGTATGTGTTGTTACACAGACATGCAACCTTCATCTGCCATGTTTTACGTCTTTTCCTCTCTCTATCCATCCCCATTCCCCTATTTTCCCACATATAAAACCCACATATATGTTCACACACCTACACTTAACTCTTCCTGAAACGTTCTTGTCTGCTGTACAGTATTTCATTCTGAGAGCTTCGCAACACATCTGATGTTTAGACCTCGATAAGACCATTTCTCCAATAAGAAAGTGGACCGCTGAGGACAAAGATAGGACATTACCCATCAATCCCTGTGGAATCTTGTCTCCAGCACACTCTCTTGGACATCAGAAAGAATCACTATTATGCCATCTGAGCTTTACAACACGATTCAGAATTTCACTTTCTTGTTTTGATATGCATTGCCAAATGATGGAATAGCCACTAAGGACTTGTTTATTAAGACACCTTTCAAAGGCGTGGCCAGGCCACGAAGGTTGAAGGTAGAACCGACCGAATGTTGAAGAGTGGCAGTTGCGTTTGTACTTGGCTTTTTTGAAAGTTACATTCAACTGTTTAAAAACAAAACATGGTTCGGCAACAAAACGGCAATTTCTCTCAAGAAAATCTTGTTGTCACTGGCGCGCAATGAATTCTGGGGTAGGGTAGGTCGCAAAAGGTCCATCTGTTGTATCCTTCATTGCCCGGGAAACGAAGGATGCATTTCGAGGACGCATTTGAAGGAGCCTTCGAATTGGGACACAGCTAATATCACTGAGCATGTAGGTCAGGGTCTTCAACGATACAAGAAGCACTTTTATTAACACAAATCGTGCAAAGTTGGATTTTAAAATCCCATGAAAGACACTCAAGGATCTGTTGCAACCAGAGCAAAGCTGTAATATTTCGTCTGGAGCTGAAAGCGCTTTTCTGAAGATTCTGCTCCACTCGCTTAGTTCGCTCAGGGCCGTTAACTCAACCCAGAATGCCCTTTGTGAAATGCTGGTTTGAGAATATGTATAAATAAGCAATAGGTCTAAGGTTATGGAGGTTATATAGTTTTAAAGAAGTTGCAAATCTTATAAATAAATGCACAGCAAACATCAAGGTTGAGTTCATTTTGTGATACACTCACAGTAAAGTTATTTTTTGTTCTTTGCTTCTGTTCTTTGCTTAGGGTTAAAAAGAAGTTTAAAAAAACCTACCTTTGCAGTGAGAAACTGTTAAAGGACATCCCGCTCCACTTTACTCACATGCCCTGGTTGTGACAGGCTGGGGAAAAATAAACAGATCTTAAAGGGATAGTTCACCCAAAAACGAAAATTCTGTCAGTAATTACCCTCATGTTGTTCCAACCCTGTAATTCGATCATCTTCGGAATACAAATTAATATATTTTCGATTAAATCTGAGAGCTGGATCACTTCTTCACACTAGTCCATAGGCTTCTTCAGGGATCGAAACTTACCAGCCCCAAAAAGTTATTAAAGACGTCGTTAAAATAGTCCAAGACTACAGTGGCTCAATCTTAAGTTTATCAAGCGACGAGAATACTTTTTGTGCGCAAAAACAAACAAAAATAACAACTTTACTTCAACTATTTACTTCTTTCTCTTTGGGCCTCTAGTCAGTTAAACTAGTGTGATAACGTAGAGCTACATCACACATAGGCTCACTATTGGCTGACGCTGGTCATGTGTGTGATGCGTGTGACGTACAACAACAGAAACTTACGCTGTTAAACTAGTGAACTGACTAGAGGCCCACAGAGAAGGAAATGAATAGTTGTAATAACTTTTTTTCCTTTTTTTTTGCGCACAAAAAGTATTCTCGTCGCTTGATAAAGTTAAGATTGAGCCACTGTAGTCACTTGGACTATTTTAACAATGTATTTAATAACTTTTTGGGGCAGGCAAGTTTCAATCCCTGAAGAAGCCTATGGACTAGTATGGAGGAGTGATCAAAAATATCTTAATTCGTGTTCCGAAGATGAACGAAGGTCTTACGGGGTTGGAACAACATGAGGGTGAGTGAATACTGACAGAATTTTAATTTTTGGGTGAACTATCCCTTTAAACATTCATCAATGATTTCCGTATCAGATATCAAAGAATCAATTCTCCAGGGTAGGGTTGCACCATTCGTATGTTTGTACTGAAATTAGAATGTAAAGTCCACACTAGAGGCTTAGTAACTAGCTAGTTTGTAACGCTGAACTTTATTCAGACGCACCATTAGTTCTTATTGCAGAATGCAGCTAGTTGGTTGTAACCTCTCCGTAAACACATAATATGATGTTTACCCTCAATGATCCAAAAGCAGCTTTCAAAGATGAATTTCAGTTTATCATTGATTCTAACTTCTTTTGCCTTTTAAAGTTTCCATTAAAATGTGACACTACTTAATCATGAATAACACAACAGGTATTTGATGTGTAAATAACAGTCAGAAAATGTATTTGTATTAGAAGGATCATTAAATAAATTCTGATGCAAATAACTTATGACTGGCTGCTAACAAAATAATTCATTCACATAATGTTCTCTCTCTTAAAATGTAAGCTAGTGTAAATGTCAGCATAATCATATGTCTGAAGTATTGAAGTCTTTTGGTTAAAACAACAGATTATTAATGCTTATTATTCCTACCATTATTCCTGGTCGGTGGTTTCCGTAAATATTTAGTTTATGCGTATATTTGCGCTTCAGCTAAGTTTAATGGTGCAATGCAAAACTAAATAGTATTGCATAAGATGTAGTGCCCATTTACATCAAAACTAGGCTAAGTTGTAACTCACACAGCTGGTGCAACCGGCCAAAGGTCTAAATGTACATGCAGAGTTAATGGCTAAATACCCATCATCCTTTACCATTTCACACACAGTTTTCTGGCTTTGCATTGCACACATGCGTAAACAAGCAGTCTCTGTCCTCTCTTGGGTTTGCACAAGTTACTCCACAGTAAATCGTGTGTTTTGCCTCGTGGCCGAACGGCAAAAAAAAATATAATACAATGTGTTCCATCACTTCTAGATGCTGGTACCCCTGTACAGCTTTGAATTCTCACACAACGGCTTTAATATGAACACACGCTCTCTCAGTGGGAAGCCACGTCCACCTGCATACACAAACACACACTAGAAAACAAAGACTACGCAATATGCTCAAAATCCTAACTCAAGCATTTTTCATCCAGAACCAAAGCTGTTAAACCAGGCTCTCACATATCACGGAAAACAGTAGAACCCGTAGGATTTATTCATTTCTCTCTTTTCTGAAACAGATTGGACAGGTTTATCTGTATTGAGAGGCTCAAATGTATCATTCTAAAAGAACTGATGTACAGTTTCTACACTATAAACCTAGCATCTTCCCATGTTTGGGTTTCCTCTTCCAAATGAAATGCATATTAAACTTATTATGTACATAATTTTATTCACGGTTTGTTTTTATTTTCAGTCAGGTCGCATTTACATAGAATTGTACTGGTGTTATTGGCACTGCATGCTTTTTAATTAAGCATAAATAGAAAACTAAATGGAAACCTGAGGAAAACACACACACAGACAGTGGTGGTGGTTTAGCCACCAGAATGAATCATAAAATTTCTGTAACATCAGTCTCTAAATCCACCATAAATTGTGCAAATTGTCTATATTACCATCCCGAGTCTCCCTGCAAATGGTCATATTTTTAAGATTTATGCTTAGCTTATATATAGATGGATGGATATGCAGAAAACATTCGAGGAAAGATAAAAGATGATGCCATCCACCCTCTTAACAGCATTATTAATGTGTTGAATATGATGAGCGGTAATCTGAGATCATTAACGCTGCATGCTAAACAATGTGAAGAGCGATTCAAGGTCAAAGTGGCTATTTTTAAACCTTAAGAATTTAATTGCAAAGAGAGGAGTACGTTTACTGTGGAAAAACTACGTATTAAATGTAATTCTCAGTATGACCGTCATTTCCAAGTAAAGCACTGAATAATCCTGAAAGTAAGACAGTGAGAGAAAGGGTAGACCTGTCTGTCTGATCTAAATTAGTGTCTGCGTATAGGTTGTATTTAGCCCTTAAGGGGCTGTCTTGGCACATTTCCTCCATGCGGACATGCTGACAGACGGTTCATGTGTGCAGATATGCTGCATGTCAAATGGATGCTATCACGCTTAGCTTAAGGAAACATTAGCCAGTAAACTGCACTGATTTCTCTGCAGGCCTGCGGCTCTTGTCCTGATGGAGACCATGTGGATATGGAGCAGAGATCGAGTGCTGCTACATTAGTTTCTGATGTCTTCCAGGGAATAGTGATCTACTGACGATATATAACATCTGTGTACTGTAGACTTTGTAAGGTTTTGAGCGGCTGAAATAATGGTGTACGTGTAACACCGAGTATCATTATTCTTTCCGTTATAGTTCAACATTAATGTGTGTAAAATTGTGTGTGCATTTCCCATCAGTGGTGTTAACACTGGTGCTTGAGGACACATCTGTCTCTTATTCCCTCTGCTGCAGTAACCAAGCTGTGCGAATGCTGGAATGTAAGGAGAAGCCCACACCCGACATGTTTGGAGAGCTTCTCCGCAACGCCAGCACCATGGGCGATCTGCGGAACTGTCCGGTGAGAACACGCATACACACCTATCTATCTACCTACTAATTACTAGGGGTGGGTATTGACACAAATTTCACAATTCGATTCGATTTCGATTCACAAGCTTGCAATTCGATTCGATTCAATATTGATTATTTTGGATATCAGTTACAATAAATGGCAAATTTTCTCAAGGAAATCAAATCTCTTAACTAATGTGCTGTAAACTATGGGAGTCTATTTGTAGCCTACTAGGCTTCATTAGCCTAATATAAAAGTAATAATGAACTGTTTTGTAGCTATACAAACACTTAAATTACACTTTTATTTATTTTTATAGTAAGAAGATTATATGAAATATAAACATTTAAATGGTGGCTGTCATAAAAACTTGCCAGATTTATTCAAATATGCATTAAATATTGAAGAACATTAAGATTATAATGCACATGTAATATGGTGTATATATTTAGCAAAATGCTCCTCTCTAGAGTTTTTTTCTAGCTGACTAACGAGTTTATGTGGGTTTTCTGAGGTAAATATGACGATACATGACATTGATTACAAGCTGTTTAACTGACGTCTTTCCACGGTTGAAACGCTGATTGAGCGAATCAATGTGACATGATACGGATTTCGATAAGCTGTACTCTGTCTTTTAACACACTTTCAGATGCTCATTCATGTTTATTTCGCGCTGTAACTGGTATTATTAAGCCGGAAGAGAGATCAGCGCTGCTGCTTCTCTTGAGCTGCGCCAGAGCGATCTCACGCCACAGCGCCAAAACCTTATTTATGTTTTTGAATTTCTAAAGAAAATGGACGTAATTTGAAATTTGAGACTTTGTTTCATATCAATAGTAACAAAGAACAAAGATTATTGCGATTTTTTTTAGATGCGCGCACCCGCGATACAATGTTCCATTCATTCAAATGAAACAGGACGACTAATCGATTCTTGAGAATTAAGAATCGATATCGGTTCGAAAAAATGAGAATCGATTAATATCTAGAAATCAATATTTATTACCCAGCCCTACTAATTACAGTCTATCTCAGCTTTTACCAATTGTTTTTCTAATAGTTTAATGGTGTTCCATTTGAAGAATTTGTGTAATCATTGATAGGACTTCTACAAATCAGTGTTCGACACTTGAGAATGTGAATGTGCCAAAGTGTAAACGTTTTTCAAGCCACCCAGACACACTCATTTATGCTCTGCTGTTCACATGGAACCATACAGGCCATCTGTTTTTCACCCAAGAGGGTCTTTTGCTCACTACTCCTATGTTCTCAACAGACGAAGACCCCCAACGCCCAACCACACACACACACAGTCCTGCCCTACTACACACCAGCTGCTGATCAGCTCTTACCACACACTGTGCACCCTCACACCGCCACAGGAGGCGAGGCAGCTGATTTCATCATCCCAAACACACTCCAGCATCATTCAGCATGCTTTCCGAGAAACCCATGTCAGTACACCATACCAAATCAATGAAATGAGTCCAAATGAATTTGAGCTGAAATCCACGCCTTCATTTCCAGCGATTTTCCGTTTGTCGATTCCCTGAAATGACTTTATTGTAATGCAACTAAGATCACGATAGTGTGTTACATCACTGCTCTTTAGAAGCTCAGTCTTCTGGCCCTGAAAGCATTTGTTTGTCTGGATTCCCAGCACTTGGCAGGACTGACTGTGGAGCCAAGGCTAACAATGATCTCTAATGGGACACCGTGTGTCTGTCCCAAAGCTCAGCAGTGCTGCTGCTGGTTGTTCATTGGCTGTCTTGCTTCTGTGTTTGTCTGTGATGGAGCGACTGAAGCGGAGAGAAAGAGAAAGGACGGTTCTGAGAACTGGGCTCTTTGTCTAATCCCTTCCTGCCCAGGTCTGGTGCCAGCCTGGTGCCGCCCCGCTGACGGCTCCACAAAGCCAGTGCTCGGATAGGTTTTTTGTACGTTAAAGGAAGAGGTCAGGCTGGCAGTGGTGCTCGTCGCCAGAGCCCTTCTCCATGCCTGTTTCCGTATACTGCTGCCAAAGCGCTCGGCAGAGGGCAGTGACTCAAAGAGCACAGCGAGAACATTGGGTGCTGAACATAAGGCCCTGTTGGACCATGTTGCGCTGTTTGAAGCGCTCTTTCATCTCTCCTTCACCATTTCTCTCGCACACACAAGCACATTCAATAATTCATATGGAATTGGTCAAAGCATTTTGAATGTGGCCTATCAGAATTTTTTTTTTCTCTTCACTTTTTGGTTGGAGGTGGTTCTTGTAAAGTGTAACCCCAAGTATGAACACCAACATTTTTCAAGGGTTTTTTGGTAACACTTTACAATAAGGTTTATTAGTTAACATTAGTAAATGCATTAACTAACATTAACTAATGATGAGCAATGCATTAGTTACAGTGTTTATTAATCTTTGTTAATGTTAGTTAATACAAATCCAGCTGTTCATTGTGCGTTCATGTTAGTTCACTGTCCATTAACTGATGTTAACTAATACAACCTTTGATTTTAATAACGTATTAGTAAATGTTGGAATTAATATTAACTAAGATTAATAAATGCTGAAGAAGTATTGTTCACATATTGTACATGTTAACTAATGTAGTTAACTAATGTTAACTAATGAACCTTATTGTAAAGTGTTAGCGTTTTTTTTTTTTTTTTCAAAATTGTTAAGCCGTAAAAGGGTTTCACATTTAAAGTCTTCATTGTAAAAAGTATTTTTCTGCTCTTTTTTAATTATTGCTTTTTTTAATGCCAATCATTCTAGAATGAGACTATTCAAGTAATCTGGTGAAACTATGTATTCATATCACAATAAATCACTGGAAAAAAAAAATCGCTCAGCCCTAATCAAGATGCCTTCTTTTTTGTCTCATCATTTCAGAGTAACTGTGGCGAAATGTTGCGGATTCGGCGGGTTCTGATGAACTGCCCGGAGATCATCAGCATCGGCCTGGTGTGGGACTCAGACCACTCTGATCTAGCCGAAGACGTCATCCACAGCCTGGGCACGTGCCTGCGGTTGGGTGATGTAAGACTCATGGATGCACGGACAACACACTATTGCTGTTCCTTTTTGTCGTCACCTTAACGCAGTAACCTTGAGCTTTCAGCTCGCCTTCTCTTATGCACAGTCCAGGACAAAAGGAGGAAACACAGTGTACTCTTTGTCACATTCAATATATCCATAGCCCCACTAGTGTTGCAGTGTTCTCACGTACTTCATAGTCAAAATTATATTATGTAGCGCACAGGAAGCAGAATTTGAATTTAAATGAATAAAGAGTAAATGGAGTAATGTATATGGAGTAATGGCTGGCTAAAATTCTGGTTTTCCATTTCAGGAATAAATTACCTTTTAAAATATATCTAAATAGAAAACAATTGTAATCATATTTCACATTTGTTTAGAACAAATAAATGCAGCCTTGGTGAGCATAAGAGGCTTCTTTCAAAAACTTTAAAATTACTGATTATTCTGTATATGTATATATAAAATTATTATGTTTTTTATTATTATATTTAACAAATTAACAATAATGTATGCATACATTTCACATGTATAATATCCTTTTTATAGATGTTATTATTGATATTATATTTAATAAAGTGCTATCATTATTATGAATAGGAACTTTCCCTTAAGGAATTTCCCTTAATTTCCCAAAATGTTATTCACTGATTATATTAGGCAATTGTTAGGTTATTTTTATTGCAATTCAATTATTTTTTTTCTTTTCATTGCAATCCAAATTACATCAGTTACTTCCAATTTAACATCATGTACTGTATGTGTGTGACCAGTTCCATACAAATTCACATTTATGAATTGAAAGGGAGCAAATTCTTAAATATATAGATGCTGTTTTTCATTGAACCTTGTTTAGCGATGCCTTGATGCCACTGAAATTATTCACATCATTAAGTCACACTCTAAATATAATTTCATTTTGAATATATTCATTTAACTGTTCATTTTATTGCCTTATGATTCAAAACATGCTCTGCCAAAGCTGACGAGTTAATAATGATTTTATGCCTCACTGCAGTTATGGCAAACTCTAAATCTGATTGTTCCTCACGGTCAACTCTCTCTTTATGTGCCTGCCCTCCAGCTGTTCTACCGTGTGACGGATGAGCGGGCCAAGCATTCAGAACTCTACCTTGTGGGCATGGTTTGCTACTACGGCAAGCATTACTCCACCTTCTTCTTCCAGACCAAGATACGCAAGTGGATGTACTTCGATGACGCACATGTGAAGGAGGTAATGACACGTCTGTCTCGAGCAGCTGATTTTAGTGTTTCTAATTGTGAATGGAGTCTGTGGTTAACTCAGGATGTACTAAACTGTCCTAGATTGGACCCAAATGGAAGGATGTGGTGTCGAGATGTATAAAAGGCCACTACCAGCCACTCCTGCTGCTATATGCTGACCCCCGAGGAACGCCCGTGTCATCGCAGGACATGCTGGCAGCGCAGTTAGACCTGCATCACAGCAGCAAGGCTGGCTATGACAGCGAAGACTCTGGTGAGGCTAAAACGAAGTGAGAGGCGGGACGGAGAGGTCGAGGGTTAAACAAAAGAAACAATACTATTTGTAATTCTCAGAATCAAACAAAGCAATATACAGAAAAAAAATTTACTTCATTCCTTCCAAACCCTTATGACTTTATTCTGTGGAACACAAAAGTGCACATTTTAAAGAATTCGGTCATTTATTTTCATGCAATTGCAATGAATGGCTTCTTAGCTTTTAAAGGAGTCAAAAGTGGCCCATATGCTCTATTTTCAAATTCTTCTGACCGCTTTATCAACTTAAATTACTGTAACTGTTTTAACTGTCCTTGGAACATTCATGAGAGATGTAGTGATGCCTTTTTAGATCTTTTTATTGAATCAGGTTCACAAAAATTGATCTGAATGATTCATTCATGCATTGGCCCGACAGCCTGCACAGCCTGCATGCATTGGCCTTTTTCTTGAGTTACAGCTCAGTGGAGGGGATGATTTACAATTTTGTTCCATTTCTCACGCAAATGTAAAGTATGGCTTTAGAACAGTGGTTTTCAGCCACTTTGACTGCAAAGTAACATTCAAAACAATATTCAGTGACCCCAAGACTCCCCGATCCATTATTTTACTTCTGTTTTATGACTTTTCCTGGACTAGACTTGGGCTTACTCATATTTATAAGTGTTATAAGTTTATAACCCTGATTCCTCATGGAGAAAAACTGTTGTTTAGGGGGTGAATTGAATCTTGTTTTGAATCTTTGCCATATTTTATTACTTGTTTTGTCTTATTTTAAAACATTTTAAGCCATTGAGGCCACCTCTCCGGACCCCTGGCTGAGAACCACTGCTTTAGAAGACTTGGATTATAGTGCACAAATCATATAGTGCACAAGTCTGAAAGCTTCAGTGTGTATTTGTTGCCATTTGCATTGAAAAGTACAATCATACTTTTAATTTTCTTCTTTTGTGGAAGGTTTAAAATGAGTTGAGGATGAGTAAATGATTAAAGTGAACTATCCCTTTAAGATCTGGCCTTTGCGCAGTTGCATAGCTGAAGCTAACTTTCTCTGTTTCTAAATACCCTCTCTGCTGTTGTTGTTGTTGTTATTGTCGTCAGGGAGGGAGCCCTCAATTTCAAGTGACACCCGCACAGACTCTTCCACAGACAGCTGCAGCTACAAGCACTCTCGATCACACCATGAGTCCATGGCCTCCTATTTCTCTTCTGACTCTCAGGGAACTGTGGTGTGTAATCAGGACAGCAGCGGTTCCCAAAACAGCGTGGACACTGCAGGTACTTTTACACAAACATGCTCTCAGCAAATTGTCATGCTAAATCTAACTGAGAAGGCACTTTCCTCATCAAATTTGAATGCAACTTTCAAATATATTTATATCTATATATTCTCACTTTAATAATCTGTTTTTTTTTAGGGGAGGTTCTTAAAGATCGGGCTACTCCCCTTTGTACGCCAAGAACCTCTTCTACTGGTCATCTGCAGGATTATAAAGAGACTGTGAATATGATCCACAGCAGACCCCTCTCATCGTCCTCTAGTTCAGGGGTGGGCGGCTCGGAGGCTGGGGCTCGGTCGAGGGACTGGGAAGACGAGAGCACCAGCAGTGAGTCTAAGTCTAGCTCCAGTGGAGGGTGCTATCGGCCCACTTGGAGACCAAGGAGAGAGGCTCTGAACATTGACAGCATCTTCAGCCAGGAAAGGCTTCGGCCGCCTGGGTACGCCACGCTCGTGCCCTCCCCGCTGCCGGAAGACCCGATGTCACCGGTGCACAGCGAGCTGGTCTCAGGGGCTGCGGCGGGGGGGTCAAATATTGTAGCAGAAGAGACTGGAGCCATGACCGATGGTTCAAGGTGCATGTCAGAGACAGGAGTGGAACATCTACCGATCCCACCACCTTTAAGAGGCATAGAACAGCAGCCTCGGCTAATCCAGAGGATGGAGAGTGGCTACGAAAGCAGTGAGAGGAACAGTAATAGCCCCATCAGCATGGACATGCCCCTCAGTGACAACCAGAGCACCAGTGCTCACAGGTATATATATTAAATATAACTACTGAAAAGAAAAAAAATACATATATATACAGTATTATATTCAAATAAACATTTCTATTCATCAAAGAATCCTGAAAAACAATGTATGAAGGTTTCCACAGTGTCGATACATCAAATTTACATGATAGACATAGATTTATGTGATGATATTATTTCAATATTCACACAATGTTGGTTTATTGTGTATTGGCAACAAAATATCAAATAAGCCAAATATTAACCATAAGCCTTGATGTTGTAGTACAGGCCTACACAAACTGATTTACTACATTGACGCTGAGACTGACTTTCATGATGTCTGAGTATCAAGACATCTGCTCCACTCTGTCTTAGGGACAGTGGCAGTAAGAGGCCAGTAACTTCTGGGCCCTCCTGGCGCACTGTGCCCAAGTCCAAAAGCAGCAGTGCCATCCTGCAAGACCTCAAATCACCTACCTGGAGCAGCACTCCACTGAGTTTGGGTAAGTCACCGGCTCACCGCCAGTCTTTGTGTATTATTAACCCACTATTGCTACAAGGTGTTCATGCCAACTTTGGACATGAATATTACTGTTATTTATTTATGTGTTTGTTTTTGTGTATAGGAGAGGGGCGCAGTGAGCTGGATGAATTACAAGAGGAAGTTGCTCGCAGGGCCAGGCAGCAGGAGCTCCAGAGAAAGAAGGAGAAAGAGAGAGAAGCAGCACAGGGCTTCAACCCCAGACCCAGCAAGTTCATGGACTTGGATGAACTTCAGCACCAGGGTAAATGCCACTCTGGGTCAAACAGCCAGAAAACAAATGAAAAGAGATAGAATTTGTGTTTATAAAGAGAGCTGACAGAGCCACAGCTTTGCATTATGAGCAATCCCTTTGCAAAAAACAGCTTAAACCAGCCTAAACTGGTTAGCTGGTCTCCCAGCCTGGCTAAGCGGGTTAGACTGATGTGTTTGGATGGTTTTCTAGGGATGCACAATAAATTGGTACCATAATGGTCATGCTTTGATCTTAAAGATTTTTTAGTTTATATTTCCGATGGCTGAATAAGTTTTTAAAGCTGACTGACCAGCTAATCCAAATTAACACCAGATTTGCCATGCAGGAAGACCACTGGGAGATCATATAAACCAGATAAAATTAGCAAACCACTCTTGGCTGGTTTCTAGGGATGCACAATATATTGATTATCGGATGATATTAAAGATTTGTTAATTGATTTGTTTAATTGATCTAAGATTAGCAAATTACTTCAGGCTGGTTTCTAAGGATGTGCAATACATTGGTACCATATTGATAATTTTGACAGCCAGCTAACAACCAGTTCAAGCTTTTTTACTCAGCAGAACAGATATATTTTAGAAGTAAAAGTTTACCCTTCACTCTCTTCTAATTACATCTAATCCAATGTCTTTCTATCTCTAAATAATGCAATCACTGTAATATCATGTACCATGCTATAAATATTGTAGATAAGAGCCATAGCATCATAAAAATTCACCAATACACCCTGCATTTTGTTTTAATCAATTAAAATGCTATTTTTTTGTGTGTGCATTGTGTGTGTACTTACTGCACATTTCCACTTGTGTTTATGCGTTGTGCTGGTGGTGGTCATTATACTGTGTGCACTTGTGTCAGTTGACATCTCCATTGCCGGTAAGCCGTGCAAATTTTGTGAGTGGCGTGTTCCCGGGAACACACTGGGGCTCATGTGAGCAGTGTTTGTGCGTGTATGAGCGTGTTCTCAGAGGCCTGGCCTTGGTGTGTTAATTGCAGGGAAGGGGGGCAGTTTTGAGCACTGCCTGGCGGAGGCTGACTCTCTCTTAGAGCAGTCGCTGCGTCTGGAGCAAGCTGGGGACACAGCTACAGCCCTGGCGCTCTCCCACCATGCTGTGTGTAAGTAATTCTAACCTGCCTCTGCTTGCTACGCCCAAATCCTACGCTATCTGCTCGGGTAACCATCACCCAATATATGCACTTTCTAGGTCCATTTAGTAAGAAAGCAGCTCCAAAAAACATTCATGTCCTTGCAACACGAAACACAAACCCACCATTTTTACACTGCCTTTCCTTCCTGCAGCACTCTGTGTGTGTTTGCTTCTGTTTGTCTGTCTGTGTACTGGTCTACTCGCTTATGTTCGTGGCATATCCAATCCTTCTTTTTTGGTCTCTAGGGATGCATCATATTGGTACTCTATCAGTTGATATTTGAGAATTTTGAATTGATATTTTTGGTAAAATTGTACATGGTTAAATTAAATTAATAGAAAATAGTATATAATTTATTTACTGAGTTATTGATAACATAAAAATAAAATTCACCTTATCAGTATTGAAAACAAATTTGTTTACTTATAATTACTTGTTTTTTTTAAATAATTTTATTTTAAAATACAATCTATTTATATTTATTGTATTGTATTTATTTTATAATTTTACATTTTTAAATTGTTACTCTTTGTATTTTGTTATTTTAATTTGATATTTGGTGCATCCCTATGTTTGTTTTCTTAGTGCTCTGATCTAGCCCAGATTTTAACAATCTGGATTGGATGACTGAGAATGTGGCTCTGCCTGTTGATTGTTAATACCGCTAATAGTAGTGTGCTATTGATTTTACCATTTGAGAGCCCCTGATCTGTGGCAGACATGCGCTCGGCTTTTGCCATTTGAGAGCCCCGATCTGTGCCAGACAGAGGCTGGAACAATTTTAATCCTTTTTTTTTTTTTTTTTTTTTACATTTTATTCTGTGCGTGAGCCCTTCATTTGGATCACCATTTGAATGGGCCTCACCCACAGCCACACGCTAACAGAGCTTAAATCCGTTCTGGATTCACCATCATAACATTCCCGACCCCTATAAATCCCCTTTGCTGGAAGGATTGGATTGTGATTCTGCTGAGCCTTTGTGTGTGGATACTGCCACACAATCCTGTCTAAATCTCTTAGCACTCTTCAAATTAAAAAAAAAAGGCTGTGTGTATCTCTCGCTTACCTGGAACAACAACGGTTTTGTTCAAGGTGCTGGCATACCTGCTTGAATGATTAATGAACAGAGAACAATTTCAGCCATGCAAAACTCTCCACAAATCTATTTATACTGCTCGCAAACCACTATCTAGGTCTGCAAACCCTCCATCTCTGTCTCACTTTGCTCACGGTGTGTGCGTGCATGTCTGTATGTGTGCAGCAAAACACTAATATATGTAAAGGGAAGACAGCCTTTGTAAATATTTCCACTCTCCAGATCCCCACAGCACTTTCACCGTCTCATCTAGACAGATCGGATTTGGCCCAAAGCAAATAGAGGCCTCTAAGATTCAGTGGCAGCCTATAAGGTCATGTCTTCACCATGTAAAACGTCTCGGTTACGTAGGTAACCCTTGTTCTCTGAGTAGGGACCGGAGATGTTATGTCGAATGGCGACGGAATGGGGGTTTCGCTTAAAAGCCTATCAACTTCGAGTGTAAAAAAAGGAGCCAATGGCAAAGAAATGCCATGGGTCTGAGGAATTTGCATTGCGTAACTCCACCCCACCTAGGTCCCTGTGTTCGCAAACCTGTTCTCGAGATTGAGCTAGGATTAGCCAGTCGTTGAGATAGTTCAGGACGCAAGGAGACAAAGGCTAGCCTGAAGGGGAGAACTGCTTACTGATATGCGTTCCCTTCGAAAGCAAACTGAAGAAACGGTCTGTGTCGAGGAAGAATGCAAACAGGAAAGTAGGCGTTCTTCAGGTCGATTGCTATAAACCAATCCTGTGGCTGAACACATTCGAAAATGCGTTTGGCCATGAGTATTTTGGACGGAAGCCTGTGAAGGGATCGGTACAAATGAGCAGGTCCAGTATTGGCCGGATTTCTTCGGTACTCTCTTCAAGTAGGGGCTGTAGAACCCAGACTTAATTTTGGTTGGAAGCACATCGACTGCACCTTTCGCCAACAAGGCTGCGACTTCCACACGCATGACAGGGGCATACCATAGTGTAGCGGACTTCCTGGAAAAGGGGATTGTTCAAACTGAATCTCATATGGTGATCTCAGATGGTGACGGACTGGGGAGGCATAGCGTCCTTGTGTGCGAGCACAGTCATAGACATGCGTTACACTCACATGAGGTCTCATCTGACAGGGGTTTGGCGATAGAGGGGGACATGAGTGGCGAGGCTCGTAAGCGACGCATACTGTCATCCGAGAACTCTCTGTGAGAGGGGAGCGAGAGTATTGAGGCTCATAAGCGCCACGCACTGTCGTCCGCACACTCTGGGGGAGTCAGTTCTGTCATTAACCACATTGGGGTGCAAATAACAAAAGATTCTCCCCTGGCCCTCCACCGGGGGAAGGAGTGGCCTTTCTACCACCTCCTCGACAACACTTTAGCCCATCTCTGAGCTGTCCGCATCAGGAGCACCGCTTGGCCTGGCATTTAGCGGGCAGCGGGGCTTGAGTAGACTGGGACGCCTTCCTGTGGGAGAGTGTCCTCTGCGGCGAACAGACTGAGTGGACTGAGCCGGCGGCAGGGTGGAGGCAGCAGCTGGCCGAGGGGCCAGCATATGCTTGATAGCCTCAGTCTGTTTCTAGGCAGCTTAGGACATTTAGGCAAAGTCCTCAACTACACCACCGAATAGGCCTGCCTGGGATATAGGAGATTTGAGCAGACGGGTCTGCTCAGCATCCCGCATATCGGCCAGGTTAAGCCACAGATGCCATTCCTGGACTACAGCTGTGGACATCACTTAACCAAGGGAGCGTGCAGTCACCTTCGGTGGCCTTTGGTGGTGGCACGCATCTCATCAAAGAGCCCTTGGTCAGCTCTACCCTCCTGCATGTCCGTTAGCATTCTGCCCTGGCAGATCTGGAGGATGGTCATGGCATGCAGCGAGGTGGTGGCATTTCCCGCAGCTCTGTATTACTTTGCCACCAAGGTAGACGAGAACCAAGAGGCTTTGGAGGGGTCATTTGGGTCACCACACCATGTCAAAGCACTCTGAGGACACAACTGCATCGCAACAGAGTGCTCAACAGGGGGAACCCCAGTGTAGCCTTTCACCGTGACCTCATCAAGGGAAGAGAAGGCGGAGAAGGCAGCCAAACGATCGTGGGAAGACAACAAGGCTTTCCAGGATCTTGTGACCTCATGCACCTACGGGAAGAATGGAACTGGGGGGGTGCGCTGATGAGAACCAGCGCGTGCAGCCCCCAAGAACCAATCATCCAACCGCGAGAGCTCAGGGCAGGTTGGAGGGTTCCACGCTAACCCAATGCTCATGGCGGCCCGGGAGAGGGGACTCTAGTAAGGTCTCGATCTCAACATTGAGTTCCCACAGTGAGAACATGACTCATCCATGAAAGCTGAAAGTTTCTAAGCCCAAACACGCAAGGCAGCGATCATTCCCATCACAGGAAGAAATGGAACGACCGCACAGAAATACACAGGTGAGACATCTTGAAAAAGACATGCCCGTGCAAGCTGTTTTTTTGAGAGGACGCTCAGCAGCCTGCGCTGTAGCGGCCAGAGAGAAACACACATGCTGGATTCAGACCACTGCACAGATCAGCAGGCAGGAATGTGAATCTCGCTGGAAAATCGCCTTTGCATTAAAACAGACTGGAGAGCTGCTCGTCTCGAAGACACTCGATGAAAGTTAGAGAAATCAGGCTTGCAGGAGTGAAGAGGACCTCTTGGGTCCGAAGCAGAAACATGTCTGCATTCTGCCAGTGTTCTTACTTATATACCCACGAGGTGGGGCGGAGTTACACTATGCAAATTCCACAGGCCCGTGGAATTTCTTTGCCATTGGCTCATTTTTTAACACTCGAAGGTGATAGGCTTCTAAGAGAAAACCCCATTTCGTCGTCATTCGGTGTTACTTGAAGTGACTACGAAAGGGAAGAATAGTTTCCTATTCCACTGTCCAAATGAAAGCAACACCTGCCACAACCATGAAATTCATTATTGGTTTTGTGTGTCCACGTTCATATTTCTGTCCTGGCTGTCGCTCCTGCTTCCCATGTCTTCAGTTGTGTGCCGTCCTAAAACTTTGCTGCCCCTTTTCATCTCCCAGAATGCCGTCAGCTCCTTTTCAATCCATTGAAAGCAATGCATGTCATCGGCAGTTAAAGCTAGCTCAGGAGCAACTGGTGTTGACAGCAGTAAATGTTCTGATAATAGCATTTTTTATGATAGGCAGAATTAATGCTAAACCAGGCTTAAACGCAACAGGTTCAAAGGAACCATGGCAACACTAACCTTCCTTGCGGTTTTCCATATAACAGTCCCAGACGGGAGAGCAACCAAATCAACTGTTTCCTAATGCATACTCATTTTGGGAAGGCAATTAACATTTAATCGGTGTGATGAATCTCAACATGTTGTTTAGTACACATTGTGAACAAGGGCTTAAAAGCTCATCCACAGTTGTTGGTTTCTCTCTTGTCGTTCAGCAGAGCAGCCCAGTGCTTCTCCCTATTATGGTCTTTCTTAACTCTGTTTGTGTCACTCATTATGGACAGGTATGTTCAGTAAGCAAAATGCTGCATAAACAACAGGAAATGTGCTTTAAAAATGGAAATGATGAAACTCAGGAGTGTCATGCACCTATTTTTTTTCTTTTTTCTAGCAATTCTGGAGCTTTTGTGTAATGTCTGGGACCTGGGTTGAAATCCCAACATAATACAAAATTTTTGTTTTAATAAATGAAGTAAAAGTTCAATTGAACTCGGCAGATAGCAATCACAATGCATTTTTGTGTGCATGAAAAAGAGTTTTGACATAATGATAACTCCTTTGTATCCTATGGAAAATTATTAGTATCATTATTATTTTTTTATTATTGTCGTTGTTGTAAATGTAATATCAAAATATAAATATCAATATATACTATACAGTAAAATAATATATAAAAATACATGTAAAATAATATAGAATATTTTAGGGGAGGGGAGGGGGGGGGGGGGGGTGGGGGGGAAGAATCCAAAAAGAAAAATTAAAATTGTGAAAATAATAAAATTTATATAATTTATATAATATATTTATATTATATTATATTATATAAATAAAATAATAAAAAAAATAAAAATGTTAAATTAATTTGAGAACATGACTTCTGCCACAACAACTTTTTTTTATCAAACTTTATTGTAATTCTAAAATGTTTTTTTTTATTTTTTATTTCAAAGTTACTTTTAAAATGGGCATGACACTTCTGTTGAAAGCTACTGTTATCAACGATGATAAATATGAACTAGCATGCAAAGCTTTGCCTATTGAACACTGCCTAGACCTCACTCTGGGGTGAAAGGTGGAATATATATCCCACCATCACCCTGTCCTATTTCTTTCAATTTCACTACGTTGTCTTTTCTATAACAAATAAATGGTCCGCATGCCGGCCCCTCATAACTCACCTATTTCTTTTCTGCATTTTCTTTTCTTCTGCTCTTCTTTCCTTTCCCTTTTTGTTGTTCTTTTGCATTATAGCTAAACTAAGATTTTCCATGCATGAGGGCAGTGCTAACACTCATAGCAGGACTATGGCTGCTGACGCCAAGCTGCAAAAATGCATGAGGAGAGCGCGGGGCCTACAGCAGCGCATGCAGCAAGAGCAAGAGCAGCAGCAGGAGCCCAGCCACCCACAGGGGCCCACCAGGTACCTGTACTGTCACCCTGTGTGTCCAGCTTATCCCTGTGTTCAGATCAGTACTCTCCCCGACCTCTGGGGCTATTAGGGTTGTGCGGTATAACGGTATAAAATTAGCGCTGCGGTACGGACATTTAAAAAAAAAATTACAATACCAGCAAACATAATTTATGTGACTTGAAACGTGAAAGCAGAGTTGCTGTATAAGGGTGTAAAAAAAGCATTGGTGCATGATTTGAGAATCAAAATTAAATGCATTGATTTTGAAATGTATATTATAATATATAATAATATCGTTGGTATAATAATACCCACTGTGTTGCCGAGATCATCTTAATATTCATGGAAGACTGCGGGGAAATGGGTGCACTTTAAATTAAGAAACTTAACGTGGATTCCTTGATCTGGAATATTTAATATTTATGTACTGGAATATTTTATTTTAATAAGAATAAATTTAAAAGAGTAATAAATCATTTGGATACTATATGCTGAGATGCACCTTGTGATGATCATTGTTTTTCACAAGTTATGAAATATGTTAATTAGTTGTTAATTAATATCATGACAAATGGGCCTTATCCACCAGATTTCATGTATATTTTAGTTATTAGTAAATGTTCCAGTTACATGCAAATCTGTCACACAAAACACAATAGTCTACCTTTGTATGGTAGAATTAATAATGAGATGCTAAAGCTAGGTATCATTCTGAAGTAAAATATTTTAGTCTGAAAACCAAATCCTTGCGTCTATGCTTTTTTAAAAATTTGGATAAATTACAAATACAGTGTGTTGGACTTTTTTAAAGTGGTGATGAGGAAAGGCTGCGTGTTATCTCGTTTTATGTCTGTCATTGTGCTGCAGTGTTATCTTTAAACATCTAACTTGTGTAGACATTATCAAACTGATCAGTTAGTCTGAATGCCAGTTGATATTTCACTCTCACAAATAGCTGGAGCTTTTAGAGGTTATTTTTTTTATTCAAAATCACACAGACATATACAGTTCAAATCTTCAGTGCTAAAGATTCCTGATAAGCCCAAGTATTAGAATTGGCAAACACAAGTTAGTGAATAAATGACCACCAATAAAACATGCACATAGCATGCCACTTTACTAATAACATAGCCTTCCAGAACAATGCTGCAGTGTGTCCTATGGAATGCGGTTGTTTTACTCTATTTGTTTTTTTTTTTGTTCCCTGCTTTCACTTTCCCCTCCATTGATTAAAGCCGTTGATGTGATATATGGCCTGACCTGGTCAAAGCCCCTTGGGTAATTACCCAATGTAGTGCTTGAGGAAGTATTTACAGTAAATGAGCCCACTAGCACATTAATCAGGGATGTTTACTTCTGTACCGAACTTCTCCCAGTTCAGTTGGCTCTATAACCACTCTAGGTCATGCAGTAGCCGCCAGGAACCACCTACAGTAGTACCGCTTTTCTCAATGTCTAAACAAGTGATTCCCAACCAGGTATACCAGGGGTACTTGCTGTTAGCAGGTTCCAAGTAGCACTGTTGTCTTATTTTATATTTGCTATATATGTATTACAGTGTTTATTACAATATTACATACAGTGCACTTTACTCATATTGTTTCTCCACAGCAATAAACAATTTTTGCTTTTTCTGTCCCGTCTTGCATAATCAAACCAACCTTAAACAATGTAATATTGTTTTAAAATAAGATTCTATAGTTTCTCCCATGGTATTGATATTTTTAGGTTACATCTGAGTAATTATAATAATGGTCCATTTATAAATATAAATAATTAAGTTAAAATCACATTTCTGGTTTAATGCTGATGAGGGGGTATTTGGCTTATTAATGGAGCCTTGGGATTAAGTAAGAAAAAAAAAAAGAAACAACCAATCTTAAGGATAAAGGAGTTGTCTTGGCTTGTCATACCCAGCTTCAAAAGCAGGCTTGTCTTACTAATATATTAGACTGTGAGACACCATGAATGTTGACAGTGTCAGATTCAGGGATCCCTGTACATCTGTATTAAAGGCAATGCACAACAGATTAAAAACACTGAGAATTGTGTGTTTAGATATTTCAAAGGCGTTTTACTGGTATTAGAAAATGAATCCATCACACGGGTCATCAGTGAGTCGCTGAGCGCCAGTGGAGATGAAGGAGGATTGATGGTATTCTGATGGATGCTCTGCTCTGCTTTATTAGAGGTGAATGGGGAAAGCGAACAGGCTTCCCTTCTGGAGCAAAGCCAACTCTCATTCTCACGCTCTCCACTTCTGGGGATCTTTTTGGGCGTATTTATGGCTGTTGTAACTCTGGTTTATACGATGACTATGAAAATGATGTCAAGGTCGCGTAGTGCGTCAGCTGTGAAAAGCACATGGGGACTATGTATTCTATGAGAAGTGGTTCATGAATGCTGGTGTGAAGGACACAGGTCTCCTTGAATTTGGTCCTTGGCAGCATTATGGGTTTTTTTTTTTGTTAGAAAATGTATTAAAATAGGGTTTCATGCAACAAAGCCATTTTCAGGTAGGAATGAAAATGGACAAAAAAGTATTTTGATATGAATGAATGAATGAATGAATGAATGAATGAGTATTGTTTTGTATTTCCCTTTGATGTTCAATTTTACAAATATTCCTAACACCAATTGTTCTTATAGAAGACCAGTTAGAACTCTGTGTTTCTTATTTCATGTTCTGTTTGCCTCTGTGAATGAATACATGGTGCATACTCTAAGTAGTATAAAATATATATATATATCAGATGTGTATGTGAATTTTATGTGTGACTGTATCTAAAACCTTTAAGCACATGCACAGTGCACATATGCACAAGGAAATCAGGGGGTACAAAGTTATGTCCTTGTCCAACATAATGTAGAGTGATTTACTGACAAACACAAGCATTTCATCTCACATAATACAAAAGTATATACATATTTTCAGTAGTTTTTGTCTTTTTAAAATATTTTTATTTCAGTTTTAGTAATTTATAATTGCTAACTCTAACTTAAAAAAAATGTGTTCATGAATTTATTAGCTTTATTTCAACTAAGAAAACCATTTTAAACAGTTTTAGTAAACAATGAAAAAGTACAAAATACATTGTTTTAAGTACAAAAATATAGCTGCAAGCAGCCATTACCGGGGCCAAGCGCAAGAAGCGGCAACATATGCCAAAATGGCAAGGAGTGGCAGACCAACTGCAGCAAGGAGCAATTAAGGCCATTTTGAGAGAACTTTGGGCAAATGGCTAAGAAAATCACATAAACATTAACTTATAAGATGATTTAATGGGTTATCACTTTCGAACAATAGGTGGCGCAGTTACGAAATAGATGTGATGTGGTCAGAGGGAGGTGACAATGACACATGCAAAGTTTGGTGTCAAAATGTGAAGGCATTGCAGAGATAAAGCCTAAATAGTAATTTTGGCAGCATGCCTAAACTTTGATGCTGTGGTATACGAAAACGGTTTTGTCTATCATCGTGCAATTCTTAACTTTTAGTCGGCACGGTCTGGAGATGATGCGATTAAATTTTCGTGAAAATCGGACAAACGGTCTAGGAGGAGTTCGAAAAAGAAGGCTTTTCAAAGAAATAAAGATGGCGGACAGGAAGTTTGGCTGATTATGCAAAACCTGATATCTATGTTTTCGGCATAACCCAAGGAATCTATTAAGATCAGTTTCATTGCAATAGGCAAATTTATTCAAAAGTTATTAGCGTTCTCAGAAATTAATTATAACTTTTGACCAACAGGTGGCGCTGTCTCAAAATCTTTTGAGTACCTTCAGGGCATGCTGCTTATGGCACACACTGAGTTTCGTAATGTTAGACCAAAGCATTTGTTTAGTATAGCATTGTATTTCACAAAACTGTATTGAAGTCAATGGGAATTTCACGTTTTGTTCTATTATAGCGCCACCAAGAGGCTCAGTCCCACAATTTTTTTTATGTGTCCTCAGAGTGACCCCATACATATGTGTGTCAATTTTGGTGCAAATATCTCAATTTACTTCCGAGTTATAAACATTTATATGAAAAAACACGTAAAAAATGACTGACACATGACTTTGTTTGAATTTTACTACCCCTTACTATCAATATTTACGCATTTGGGCATTAGTGTTTAGTTAACAAGCTATGATTCCGTGTTTCTGGCGGTGGTTTCGTCTCGATCGGAACAGCGGTTTTGAAGATATCGCCAAGTGTTTTTTTCGCGCTAAATCGCTACGCTACGCCATCCGTGAGACGAAACCCGACATATTTGGTATCGTTGGACTCGGCAACGATTCAGGACCTCAAAAATATGACTCCCGTGAAAATAAGTGTACCACACCCAAAGTTATAAGCGTTTGAATAAAACAATTCACCACTAGGTGGCGCTGTTTCGAAACTTCTCAGGCTCCTTCAGGGCATCGTACTGATGACCCATAACGAGTTTCGTAACAATTCGTTCATGCGTTCAAAAAATACAGCATTTTAGCACATAATTCAAAATGGCCGACAGCCAAAATGGCCGATCTGGGAAAATTGGATATCGGTCGACTCGGCATGACGCCCTGAATCTAACGAGACCAAGTTTTTGATTTTTGGAGAAACCGTTCAGAAGTTACGAGCAAAAATAGCCATTTTTCATATCTCCGGACCACTAGGTGGCGCTGCGCCGAAACGCAGCACGTAGCCTCAGGTCATGCTTGTGATAACACGTACCAAGTTTGGTGTGAAAACGAGTAAGCGTTGCGGAGATACAACCTCACGTCTGTTTTCGCAAGCGCTACGTAAATTTTGTTTACGCGTTTATCGAAAACGGTTATTCGAATCATCTTGAATTCCATAACTTTTTGTCAGCACTGCCTGGAGATGATCCGGTGCGATTTTGGTGAAAATCGGACAAACCGTCTAGGACGAGTTCGCAAAAGTAGGTTTTTTGGAAAATTCAAAATGGCGGCCGTTTTTTTATGACGGAAAATGACGTCATAGGGTGCGATCGAATCGGCATGAGCTCAGGAACAAGAGGAAAAAAGAATTTTGTTGATAGGCCTTACGGTTCAAAAGTTATTAGCATAATAAAAGTGAAACTTTGGACAGTTGGTGGCGCTAGAGGGAATGAGTTAGAGACACCAAAATTGGTGTATTTAAAGTTGGGACTGTCCTCTATCAGAATGTCAAACCAAAACAACTTTCCCGCAAACCGGTCTATGGGCTGCCATAGACGCCCAGTCGGAAGAAGAATAATAATAATAATAAATATAGCTGCAAGCAGCCATTACCGGGGCCAAGCGCAAGAAGCGGCAACATATGCCAAAATGGCAAGGAGTGGCAGACCAACTGCAGCAAGGAGCAATTAAGGGCATTTTGAGAGAACTTTGGGCAAATGGCTAAAAAAATCACATAAACATTAACTTATAAGATGATTTAATGGGTTATCACTTTCGAACAATAGGTGGCGCAGTTACGAAATAGATGTGATGTGGTCAGAGGGAGGTGACAATGACACATGCAAAGTTTGGTGTCAAAATGTGAAGGCATTGCAGAGATAAAGCCTAAATAGTAATTTTGGCAGCATGCCTAAACTTTGATGCTGTGGTATACGAAAACGGTTTTGTCTATCATCGTGCAATTCATAACTTTTAGTCGGCACGGTCTGGAGATGATGCGATTAAATTTTCGTGACAAACGGTCTAGGAGGAGTTCGAAAAAGAAGGCTTTTCAAAGAAATAAAGATGGCGGACAGGAAGTTTGGCTGATTATGCAAAACCTGATATCTATGTTTTCAGCATAACCGAAGGAATCTATTAAGATCAGTTTCATTGCAATAGGCAAATTTATTCAAAAGTTATTAGCGTTCTCAGAAATTAATTATAACTTTTGACCAACAGGTGGCGCTGTCTCAAAATCTTTTGAGTACCTTCAGGGCATGCTGCTTATGGCACACACTGAGTTTCGTAATGTTAGACCAAAGCATTTGTTTAGTATAGCATTTTATTTCACAAAACTCTATTGAAGTCAATGGGAATTTCACGTTTTGTTCTATTATAGCGCCACCAAGAGGCTCAGTCCCACAATTTTTTTTATGTGTCCTCAGAGTGACCCCATACATATGTGTGTCAATTTTGGTGCAAATATCTCAATTTACTTCCGAGTTATAAACATTTATATGAAAAAACACGTAAAAAATGACTGACACATGACTTTGTTTGAATTTTACTACCCCTTACTATCAATATTTTCGCATTTGGGCATTAGCATGTAGTTAACAAGCTATGATTCCGTGTTTCTGGCGGTGGTTTCGTCTCGATCGGAACAGCGGTTTTGAAGATATCGCCAAGTGTTTTTTTCGCGCTAAATCGCTACGCTACGCCATCCGTGAGACGAAACCCGACATATTTGGTATCGTTGGACTCGGCAACGATTCAGGACCTCAAAAATATGACTCCCGTGAAAATAAGTGTACCACACCCAAAGTTATAAGCGTTTGAATAAAACAATTCACCACTAGGTGGCGCTGTTTCGAAACTTCTCAGGCTCCTTCAGGGCATCGTACTGATGACCCATACCGAGTTTCGTAACAATTCGTTCATGCGTTCAAAAAATACAGCATTTTAGCACATAATTCAAAATGGCCGACAGCCAAAATGGCCGATCTGGGAAAATTGGATATCGGTCGACTCAGCATGATGCCCTGAATCTAACGAGACCAAGTTTTTGATTTTTGGACAAACCGTTCAGAAGTTACGAGCAAAAATAGCCATTTTTCATATCTCCGGACCACTAGGTGGCGCTGCGCCGAAACGCAGCACGTAGCCTCAGGTCATGCTTGTGATAACACGTACCAAGTTTGGTGTGAAAACGAGTAAGCGTTGCGGAGATACAACCTCACGTCTGTTTTCGCAAGCGCTACGTAAATTTTGTTTACGCGTTTATCGAAAACGGTTATTCGAATCATCTTGAATTCCATAACTTTTTGTCAGCACTGCCTGGAGATGATCCGGTGCGATTTTGGTGAAAATCGGACAAACCGTCTAGGACGAGTTCGCAAAAGTAGGTTTTTTGGAAAATTCAAAATGGCGGCCGTTTTTTTATGACGGAAAATGACGTCATAGGGTGCGATCGAATCGGCATGAGCTCATGAACAAGAGGAAAAAAGAATTTTGTTGATAGGCCTTACGGTTCAAAAGTTATTAGCATAATAAAAGTGAAACTTTGGACAGTTGGTGGCGCTAGAGGGAATGAGTTAGAGACACCAAAATTGGTGTATTTAAAGTTGGGACTGTCCTCTATCAGAATGTCAAACCAAAACAACTTTCCCGCAAACCGGTCTATGGGCTGCCATAGACGCCCAGTCGGAAGAAGAATAATAATAATAATAATAATAATAATAAGAACCGGCACAGATACAATAGGTGCCTCCGCACCTTCGGTGCTTGGCCCCTAATAATAATAATAATAAGAACCGGCACAGATACAATAGGTGCCTCCGCACCTTCGGTGCTTGGCCCCTAATTAACATTAAACATGGTTCATTTAAATAAATGCCTTTAAATGTAATTAAATTAATTATTGTATTTTAATTATGCCATTAATTCAATTAATTGTGACATTAATTGAGTGATAATGTTGAACATGACTACTGATTTCACAAGGATAGCCATGCTAATTTTTATTTTTCAGCCAGTGTCTAACCAATATCCTTCTCCCACTCTTCTTTCCTCTGCAGTGAACACCCTGGCCCGGACCAAGTATTGTTGACAGACAATCAGGAAGAGGTCTGGGAGACCAATCAGTTTTCTGTGCTTGGCCCACCCTCTCCTCAACACATGAAATCACCCTCCTCTTGTACAAACTCTCCATCTCAGTCCTCTAGCCACCCATCGCTCAAACCTCGGCCTGCCTCTTCTCAGGCGCAACCCCAAGAGCCAGATGAACGTATCAAAACGCAGAATAAGGAGGAATGGGGTGGCATCAGGTTATCAGATGTACTCCAAGCATCAGGCATTCGGATCATGCCCATACGCAAGCACCTGGCCATATCTCTACCTTCTTTGCCCCTTGACTTCTGGGGTGTTTTGGGAGAGGACGAAGAGATCTCCAGCTGTCAGCGCTCTCAAGCTTCGTTCTCTCAATCTCTAAATCCTCCTTTGTGGCAGGGCACTGCAGATTGTCTTGACCGGATACCCCAATCCAGCAGGGCCACAAGTCCACCACCTGTCCCTGTTGATGAGAAGGGGGCGAAGCCCCGACGAGCCCCCATATGGCAGCCTCTGTCTGCATCTTCCCAACCATGCTCCAAACTGAACCCTCCTGTTGCTGCCTGCCATTGGTCCTCTTGGAGCCTAGACCGCCCTGATGCTGTCGTCACCCCCTACGACACACCACCTGACCAGAACCAGCGGACTGGAACCGCTCTCTATCAACACACATCTGGAAGACACCTTGCTCCTCACAGTCCCGTTAGCACCAGGAAGAAGAATATCTCTAAGCACTCAAACTTCCAAAGCATGGAGCTGGAACCCACAGCGGCAGAGGACCAGGAACTCTCTGAACTGGACTCACTCTACCAGGCTAGTCTCCAGGCTGGCCCGGGTCCTGGCCGAGCCCTGTGTGGTACCAGCTCACCTGCTGTTGGGAGACAAGGTAAATTAAAGTCTTAGATTGTCTTGGTGTTTGTTTGTTTTTTGTTTTTTTTGGTGGGCGAAGTCCAGTTCTTTTAATGATGTTTTATTAACAAAGTTCAGGAGGAAATCTTCTACCATACTGATCTAATCAGGGGTGCGTTTCCCAAAAGCATCGTTAGCCAACTATGGTCGCAAGTTCCGTCGTTATCAGCAGACAGATAGTTCAACGAGTCGGTGTTTCCCGAAACCATCGTTCCAACGAACATTCGCAAACAGCATCGAAAAGTTGTGTGGTTTGAACGACAGCTCTCGACTAACTCATCTAACTGACGCTAAAGGGCGCCTAAAGCGTCAGATATTGAAGCATGTCCAAATGCTTCCCAAGGCGTCAGTTAAGTGACGCCTTGGGGGTGAGAATGGGCTGGGGTTTCGGGAAACAGTCGTGACTAGCTAGTTGATTTCTCCAACGATGCATCGTACTATGTAGTGAAGCAGTGAACTACGTCATTGTACGGGAAACACACCCCAGTACAGTAGGAGGCCTATATATATATACACAGCCAACTCACTTATGTTTCTTTCAGTTTTCTGCATCCCTCCACCACCCCATCTTCTCACATCTCTCTAAGTGTCTCTAAATCCCTCCTTTCCACGAACCTGCTCTGCTCTGATTGGCCAGATGCCCCTTTCTGTTCGATGGTCTACTGCTTTTAGAGTGTCAGAAATGAAACGCCCATTACCGTAACTGAACTTTAGCTCTTGTGGCTTTCTAAAGCTCAGCGATTGTATACACTGTATAATGATGGTGTCGATTTTAGCATATCAATCCGAGCACAAGACCGATGATTAAACATTGGAAGAGCTAGTTATTCAGCTAGGACGACTTGAATAGGACGTCTCTCAGTGATCCGTTACTCAGTTTGATGTACTTTATGAGATGTTGCAAGTGTAATTCCTCACCATCAGCATTAACAAGTGTATGATCCATCAACAAACCGAAGTGTATATTTCTAATTTATTGCAGTGCACATGTGGGAACTTTATCAATAACAGCACATATGTTAGTTGACCACTAAAGTGAATGACTGATGTAAGATTCAAATTTGTAAAAACAAATCTTGCTCCATCCTTTATCATTACTCAAAGTAACAACAGACAATCTTGATTAATGGACACAATTTTAGGTACTGTAATAGTTGGTTCAAATCTTATTAGCAGAACTATTTCAATAAGAAAGTAATAATGTGAGTAAGCCGGAGACCTGCACACTATAAAACAGAAAAATAGGTATTTTGAACATATATATATATATATATATATACACCGGTATATACAATTAATCGTACTTACAGGTTGTGATCCTGAGGAGCAAGTTGGTCCAAATAAAGTGGGCACTGTCCCATCTTTAATAGATATTAAATCCCCTTTAGAAATTGGACTTCACAGAGATTTTAGAAGCAATCATTAAACGGTTGCACTGGTAATTTTATCCACTGACTCTTCCTTGATTTTCTCGCACAGTACCTCCTGCTGCACGTAAGTTGCTCACTGGAGTTGGACGTTCCCGAACCCCCACGGCTGAGCTTGAGAGAACCGCTTATGGACCACCAGGTTGTAGCAGCCCTACTGGATACACAAACATGGTAAGAAATGAGGTGCTGCACTCCTGTCTGAAGGTCTAATTGTGAAACTGACCTAGAATCATTTTTCAAATTATTCAAATTTTCTTTCTCTGCATTCATTTATCGTGGAGTCTCATGTCTCTAATTACTCCTGTCGTCCATACACTATATGATTTTTTTGAAATTGCACCTCTTTTTTAATTACTACTTATCTCTGGTCACTGATGTCAATTCAAATCAAAACACTGCAGGACATAGATCGCCGGCAGGTCGGATTACACCGGATCATTTCCCCATTTGCTTTAGATTTCAGGTTTTTGTGTCTTTTCCATTAACAAGTGCAAAATTAAGGGCTAAAATCGTGCAGAATGTGGGCAGCAGCAGATGCTACCCAACAGTAGTATAAATAATCTAGGTTTTATTTACTTATTTTGTTAGTTTATTATTTGCTGAGGGATTGCTGTCTCTTTGCTTTGTTTTTGTTATGTCTGGTTTCTCTCCACATCAGAGTCTGTTTTTTATACAGCACACAATCTGTTAGCACGTGTTGATTTTGTTTGGGTGTTGTGTCTGGTTTCATCCAGACTTTCTTTTTTGCTGCATTAACTCTTTGTTGTCTGTAGTCCCTGTCAGTGGCCCATCAAGAGCTGCAGTCAGGAGAGGAAGACCAGTATGATGCAGATCACCTGCGCCGTATTGCTCGCAGCCTGAGTGGAACTGTGATAGGAAGACGGCAAAACCGACTTGCTGTCTCCCGAAGCTTCGTAAGTACCCCACGCATGAATAAGACTAAATGGAGCTCTGACTGGCTAACTAATGGCTAAATATGAGGAAAATAGTTGGGCTAGTGACTGGCAAGAGTTTGGTAGAGGGCCAAAGGAGAGTGAGGGATCAGATATCTGCCCTAGAAACCTGATAAGAGCGATGTCACCTATACAGGAGTTTGCTAACATGCACTTTAGCCTGATAAATGTGTGCTGTCTGACCCTTGCCGATCACTGCTGAGCTTCAGGTTACACTTCATATTCATTTACATGCTTTCCACACTTCTTGGTGTACATTGTGTGTTGTTTTGACATTCATTCATTTCTAATATGTATTGTATGCTGGAAATTATGAATGCATAACTGGATTGTCACATGACATTCATGTGCACCAACACATTGAAGGCAATCACAAACATGCAAAACTTCTCGTTGTCTTACTGAGTCATACTGCCATCCTGTGTCCATATCCTGTAACTTCACTGCATTGGAAAGGAAGGCTGGTGTCCCATTTATAAAGACATGTATGTAATCATCTTCCCAAATATTAATACATTTGTAAATACTATTATCCATTATTAATGATTAATGTTCTATTAACCATTTTTCAATTTTATTTACATGAATGAGCACATATGAAAGAAGTAATTAATCAAATATGGTGTATTAGGTCCACCTTATTACTGTACATCCAATATTTTAGCCCATACTGTGTATGGCATCTACATTTTCAGTTAATTATCCTGTCAGTGATACATTTTTATTATTAATTTTAGATTGATTAATTCATCATGTTTACATGGACATTATTTTTAAGGCCATGTTCTAATTGAACCTTCATTCTGAAAAGAGTTGAAAAGAGCTCCCGAAGAGAGTGTACAGCTATTAAAGAATTTATGTTTTTCATTCTTAATAATTTAATTAAATAATTCCTTGTCATTCAAACCCTCAGCATTACCTTTTAATGTAGAATTATTGCATTTATTGATTTTATATATGCTATATTATTTTTTTTAGGTTTGTAAAAAAACAAAAGATATAAAATACAATTTTAATGAGATATCTGAAATATATACAGTGTGTATTGTGCGTAGATAGCATACACAAGTGGTTACTCATTTCATTCATTTATTCACTCATTGCACTTGCATCATTGAAAGTCATTATTAAATCATGTCTGCATGTACTGGCTGGCATACCAGTGCATGAGCACCAAAATAGCTTGTACAGCTTGCTGTTCATGTAAGAACATTTTCACATCAGTTTCTGCTTTTAAAAGTATTGTTCACCGGAAAATGGAAATTCAGACATCATTTACTCACCCTCTCGTCATTCCAAACCGTCTGTGGAACACAAGTGAAGATATTTTGAAGAAGGAACTGTTGTTGTCCCTAAAATAAAAGTCAGTGACAAAACATTGTATGGACAAATATATAATAATAATAAAAAAACATTTTCCAAAATGTCTTCTTTGGTTTCATAGAAGGAAGAAAGAAAGTCAAAGGGTTGACACCACAAGAGAGTGAATAAATGACGTCAGAGTTTTCATTTTTGGGTGAACCATCCCTTTAGTAAATCTCAATTTGTTCCTCATTTGGGATCAGATCTGATCTTATGTGCATTTTATAAATGAGGCCCCTGATTCTTTTCATGCCTTACTTTTGTGCTCCCCATCTTTTCCTCTCTCCCCTCTCTTTTCCTCTCTTTTGACTGAATGCACTTGTGTGATTTCTCGGCCTTGTGCATATCAATGTCTGTATGTTTTGTGTGTGTACCTAGCTGGGGGACTCCGGGGTTTCGCCATATCACAGCTCCATGTACTCACCTAGTTGCCTTCAGTTTCAATTGTCTCATTCAGACCTCCATCTGCTCCAGCCCAGCTATCTTCATCTCCTTCCATCATCTTCACCTCTGTCTCAGCAGCCTGGGCCTTGCAGAGAGGTCCCAGGTAAAGCTAACTCTCGTTTTCCATTTCCATGACCACCTCCTCCATCCAAATGGCCATTTCCCGCTTGTTTTCCGCATTCATGTTCCTGCCATTGCATTGCATTTGAGTCCAGGCTCCAGTGGCCACCCTGCTAAACATTCTGCATTTGCTTCATTTTCCTTACTGCTGTTTGAAGGAGCTCCTCTTTTGTTGTTGCTTTTTTTTTCTTTTCTTTGATTGGTCTGGATCCTGTCCTTCACACTCCATCCTACCCCACTGCAGGACGTCTCCAGAGGTTCTCCAAGCTTCTGGCTGTGTTTGACGGGCGTCAAACTGTCTCCAGTGGGAAGCACTACGGTCCAGCACTGAGGTGTCCCAACCAATTGGCTTTGGATGCAACCATGTCCTCCAGCCCTGGAAGGTTTCCACCGATGCATTTCTTCTTCTGGACGACCTTTCTGCTCACCAATCCCATTCTCTTCACAGTTTCTTGGAGAACTGGAAGGAGCACTTCCCAGACCTGATGCCATCCTCAGTCACCATGCGCTCTGTATTGGTCCTTGGGTGATGTTCTTTCATTACCCTGCCCTAGTCGCTAATTCTTTCCACGCAAAAGCCCCCAAAACTCGATCCACAGCATGCTGGAAAGAGCCACAGAAACCAACTTTTTTTTCTTCTTCCCACAAGCACTGGTATGGTGTGATGCTTTGGGGCTCAGGTGTGTGTGTGTGTGTGTGTGTGTGTGTGTGTGTATGACTAACCTATGGTCGGACCTGCAGCATGCAATGTTAGGAGCGTTGGGTCCAGACCCGGATCCCGCGCAGTGAGCCATCCAACCCAGAGCACTTAACTTAATTAACTAAAATGTTTAATTAACTGCAGAGGAGAATCATACTGTACCTCCATGCTGCACTAAACAGTAAATGTGTGTTTGTGTGTATGCGTGCGTGCATGTGTTGGGTAGTAAAAGGGGAGGGGCTTATTGCAACTCTGCCCTCTTTAACTTTTACAGTACTGGTAAAAAGTTTGGAATAATTTGGATTTTTTTTTATGTTTGAAAGACATCTCTTATGCTCAATAAAGCCATATCTATTTGTATACAGTAAAAAAAAAAATGGTAAATATAAAACGGTAATATATGTGAATATTATTACAATTCAAAATAACTTTTTTTTTCCATTGATGACCAAGTTGAATTTTCAGCATCATTACTCCAGTCTTCAGTGTCACATGATCCTTCATAAATCATTATAATATGCTGATTTGCTGCTCCAGATACATTTTCTTGTCAATATTAAAAACGGTTGTGCTACTTTGTTTCTCGAGTACCAATGTGACAATGAAGACTGAAATTATGGTTGCTGAAAATTCAGCAACCATAATTCAAAATGTATTTTCAAAAACAGTACAACAGAAGAAAACAGTAAATATTTCACAATTATTACTGATTTTACTAGGTTTTATCAAATAAACACATCCTGAGTATAAGAGACTTCTTTGAAAAACATTAAAAAAAGAAAACTTTTGACCAGTAGTGTTTGAAAAAACCCACTTTTCCCTTCCTCCCTCGCCTGTCCCACAGATGCAAATCCTCTGCAAACCAATGTCCCGGAAATCGTTGTCGCTTTGCGGAATTATTTTTCCCAACTTTTTTTTTTTTTTGGTAGTGGGTGGGTTAATGTCATGTAGATGCTAAGTACTTTATCCTGTACTAAGTGAATAGAGATGTTTTGTACGGTGTCATCTCTCAGCTCTGGTGATTTTTGTCGGAGCAGGCATGTAAATCTGCGGCCCTGGCGTGGAGAACGGAACGAGACTGTCTCTTCTAACCTTTTTCCTCCTACTTCTCTGATATGGGCATTCCCTGTAGCACACAACTGTTTTGTGTCTCGTGTTACAGGCAAAGACTGTGTACATGTTTGACTGAACATACACTAATAAATAAATTTATTGTTAATAAAAAAAACTATGACATCCTAAGAAATATACAGAGGAATGGAGAAACTACGTAATGACGTTATGGAATGTTAATCAATTCTAGTGGTAATAATTATTATCTGCATTAAGACAAGTATAGTACACTTCAGAAGTGTAAAGCTGGAGAAATTCTGCTTTTTTAATTCCATTGACAGTTCTCCCGTTTATACAGGGAGATATGCCAAGTTAAGCTTTCTTTTCATTGTTTGTTTTACTTGATTCGATTTTATTTTAACTTGCAGTGACACTGAAACCACAGTCGTGAGTCTGGCATGGATCTTCAGGCCTGTAATAGTTGAGGGTTTCGATTTCTACATTGTTTCTAGATTTTCCTTTTAAAGCAACACAGCTGAAGAATGTTTTGGCCCTGATAGTGTACATGAAGCTTAAATGCAGAGCGTTACTAGACTGAAATTTGGACAGTATATAAGTGGCCTTGTGCAAGGAATGCTTTCATACTGTTATTCAAATAAACATAAGATTTATGGGATATATTAACGAAAACCTAATACTGACCAACAGATGTCGGATCACAATATAATATAAATGATGCAGTATTTAACTTTTAATTCCAATCATATTGTACTTTTTTCCATTAAAAGCCTTTGAGTGCTAAAATAAAATTGATTATAAAATATATAACTTCAAGAGAAATAGATCTTATTTAACTTTATCTTAACCAAAGATTGGCTCTAACACAAAGATATGTTGTTGTTTTTTTGATCATTTAGCCTATTCATCTTTCCTTTTGTTTAAAGGATGTTATAGAGAATGTAGCAACGATGGTGTATGAGTATGCTATGCAAAAATGCTCTCTCCTGATCTACCAGCAAAGAGTCAGACTGGGACAAAATCAAATATTTTTTCTTCTTTTCTTTTCCTATATACTGAGGAAGAAAATGATTTTCTGCTGAATTGTTGAATCTTTACTTATTAATGTCTGTACAGTTAACAGCCTTTGAATGCGAGTTGTAGCCAGTGAGAGGTGGATTTCTCGAAGATGAAATGGCATTTCAAGGGTTTTCCATTTCGGGACTCATTTGTAAATGCTTGAGGTTGAGTGAACTTGTATTTTTGCAATAAAGTTATTACCAATGCACTCCAGCAGGGGCGCTGCACAAACGCCTACACTCTGTGTCTGAGTGTATCTTTTTTCATAAGAAACATACCGTTATTAAAACTCTCGCAATGGGAGTGATGAATGAATGTTATGCCAATTTCATAACACATGATCTGCAAATTTAACTTTCATTTTCACAATATAGATTATACTTTATAAACAGGGAAGTACAGACGAGCTGTGTCATAGATTGAGAAAGTATTGTCCTCCCAGTCAGCTTACTTTAATCTGCAAGGAAAACCTCTGCTTAAAAGACTGAAGTGGCAAAGACTGAAATGTCCAAAACGTGTTTTTCATGATTCATTCTTTAGTGTATTTCATTTCTGCGAGATAAAATATCTTACTTTTCTTATGCTCAAATCACTTGCAGTAATTTTCAGGTTGGTCCAGCTAATGTGTATACATTTTAGAGGAAACAAATTATCAGAAAGTCGGGACATACATTTTGAACCATTTTGGGCCTCCCAAAGAAATTTTCAGTTATCAGTTCTTAAAAGAACCATTTTTATTTTTATTATTATTATTGGTGTAAGGAACATTAATAATCGAAAAAATTTTCAAACAATCTTTTGTGCACGGAAACAGTTCAATGGTTTCTTTGTGGAAGTAGAACTGTAAATGGCAATACCATTTTTAGCAGTGTACAGCCATCATATTGAACATTATGTATAACAGTATATATAATGTGTGTGTGTGTGTGTGTGTGTAGGCTATAGCCTATATATATTAGTAGGTAGGCAGGCCCAATTCACACACACATCTCTCTCTCTCTAGATTCATTCTTATGTGCGTGTGTATACAAATATAGCCCATTTAGAACAGTGGTTCTTTGACTTCACAACCTTTGTCCAATATTTTCAATATTTATTTTGTATTTATGACCCTTTTTTTTAAAGGGATCATTTGATTTCCTTGTTTTCCATGCAAATGCAAACTTACTGGCCTCTCTGCCTCGATTCAGGATACTAGTTTAATAGCGTAAGCTTCTGTTATGTACGTTACACACATCACACACATGACCAGCGTTGGTCAATAGTGAGCCTACATGTGACATAGCTCTACGCCATCACTCACTAGAGGCCCATAGAGAAGGAAGTGAATATTTGAAATAAAGTCGTTATTTTTGTTTGTTTTGCGCACAAAAAGTATTCTCGTCGCTTGATAAACTTAAGATTGAGCCACTGTAGTCAGTCGCACTATAAGAATGTCTTTCATAACTTTTTGAGGCCGGCAAGTTTCAATTCCTCAAGAAGCCTATGGAGGAGTGATCCAGCTCTCAGATTTAATCAAAAATATATTAATGAAGATGAACGAAGGTCTTACGGGGTTGGAACAACATGAGGGTGAGTAAATACTGACAGAATTTTCATTTTTGAGTGAACTAACCCTTTTAATATAATTATATTCGTCTGGTTTTATAGCAGTTCTTGAATAATGTTATTTTCCAGCTAAAGTTAGTTTTGATTGATTAACTTTCGGTAAAATGATCATTTGTTATTAAATCAGGGGACGCTTTGACACCGTTCTCTCTAAACAGACTTTAATCGCGAACCTGTGATAAATGCTGATTCACATGCGCATTAAGTATTGATTGTAAGTGCGTTTGAATTAGTGCTGGGCAATGATTAATCGCGATTAATCGCATGCAAAATAAAAGTTTGTGTGTACCTAATACATGTGTGTGTAGTGCGTATAATTATTTTGTATATATAAATACACACACATGCATTAAGAAAAATGTGCAAGATATTGTATGTATATTTATACTATATTAATATTTTATATATAAATTATACATATATAACACATTTTCCTAAATATATACATGCATGTGTGTATTTATAAATACGCACATAAAAACGCAGTACACACACATGTATTATGTAAACACAAACTTTTATTTTGGATGCGATTAATCGCGATTAATCGTTGTCCAGCATTAGTTTGAATATATGTGCCCAGGTTTGTAATTCCCACAAACCATGACAAAACAAACTACTTGTCTTGCCTATAAATTTTGATACAGAACTTTATTTTATTTGTCACTTCCTGGTTAGTATGTGAACTCTAATTTCCACAACCCTTTAATCTGTATAGTGAAATAAGGATCAGGGAGAAGCTAGCAACTACTGTAGCATCAACAATAATGTGCTGTGTGTAAAATAATGACCTTGTTTAACCTAAAACAGCGTAAAAACATTGCATCCGTTAAAGAACCATCATATGATCCCTTTATTGAAACAGAGATGCTATAGTCATATTAAATTAATCACAGTTAATTTTGTTAGTCCAGAGCTGTGTGTTTTCAATAAAAACAGTAGTAGCCTAAGTCTTGATTTTACAGTCAATTTCTGTATACATTACATTATTTTAACAGGTCTAAATGCTTTTAGAACGGAAGCATCCTTACAGAAGTATTTTTGGGACTGTATTATCGGTTTTCTCCACAAGGTGTCAGTATAGATCGTCTTCTAAATATTTATTTATTTACCCTCCTTTCAGTGTTTGTCATACATTCAGTGCAGTGAAGGACACGCCTGCAGTGAGTCTGTGTTGAAATAGATCAGTTGTGTTAAAATTGTCTTCATACAGAACAAAGATGTCTTAGGAAGAATTGTGTTCCAGCATTGCTTTCTATTTTGCCAAGAAGTGCTTAATGGATTTTACCCCTAAGAATGGTAAAGTTCACATTTTACTTTAGTTCAACCGATAGTGATAGAAAATGAAACATTTGCAGATCCTCAAACGAACTCTGTTTCACACACCGCAGCATTTTTGGATGTGACTCAGGGAAACAAAGCTCTTCATTATTGTGCATGCGCTGCTGTTTTGAGATGCCCTTTCCAAAGTTGCCAGAGGGAAACAGATGAACCCAAATGTACTCATATTATTTAGTTTTTCAGTGAAAAGTTAATCCTGATTGCCGAAGAAAACAGAAATGTGAATTACTGTCCGTTTTTTTAGTAACAATTACAGAGTCAGATAAGGACCTGAACTAAATCAGCTCCAAAGTCGAGCAAGGCCCGAACACAGACCTTGGAATGACATTTAAAGGCCAGATGAGAACATGTATATCAATATGACATGCACACACACACAAAATGAGGCTTATTGGTATAATAATTGCCACTTTTGATCAGTAGACCAAGACATTAGTGATAGGCTGAACTAATCAACGACTTAAAAGGTGAATCATAATTTCTCGTAATTTGGCTGGTTTTATCGTGATTTTCTAATTTGGTATTTGATCGTGAGTAGACATGGAGGGAATTTGGCTTTTGGAAAAAAAAAAATTAGGCTTCTAAATTAACACTTAAATGGCTAAAATGACTTGAATAAGGATTTGTTATTTTTGCTGAGGTAGATTCAAAGACCTAGGTCAGGAAATTGCTGAAATTTTAATTAGACTAAGCATTTGACCTATACTGCTGTTGTGTCAATGTAAATCAATGTTATAACACTAACGATCATATATATTCGACCATGAAGTGTTTGTACTGTTTTCTTGTGAATGACGGATGTGTAAAGCAGTTGGAGTTGTTTAAAGCAAAGTGATGCTGTAGGTTCTGGTGATTCAGCTCTGGATGCGCACTTGATCCGCCTCCCCTCCTCTCTTTTCCTCATCCCTGCATGTGCCACAGCCTCACGTGCGCCCAGCCACAGACGAGTGGGTCTGCCGCCTCAATGAAACACGTCTTGAGTTGCTAAAAATACCCCTCACACAGGAGGAAGGCGAGAAATAGAAACCGGAGGTCTATTTTTTACTCTTTGACTGACTATGAATCGTGACTTATTTGGCCTACTGGTTCTTTGAGCTTTTCATTATTTATCTATTTGTTTGTATCTCACAGCAGGTTTATTTGGAGGAAATTATACCGTAAAGGATGAGTGAGGGCGGGGGGTTGTGTGCAAAGACGCCTACATTCTTCCCCTGCGCGCTTTCTCCGAAAATCCCATAGGCTTCTTCACCTTTGGTCAATTGAAGAATTTCAATTGAGTCTCAGCTGAGTCACAGTTGGGTTCTGTGGTTTGTCGAGTCGAGAATGAATCATGCAGTAAAACTAAAGTGAAACCGGATGAGATAAGTTTTACTTAAGCTTCTTTTCTAGATAGGCTTCTGAATATGTAGACATAACGGTCTACAGTGGTACATAAAATACATTTTGACAAATGAAAGTTTTAGCCAATTGTAGCCAAAACTGTTTGGTTACAAGTAAATAAACACGTTTTTTGACTTACCTATAATGTTCTCCCTTGTACCTGTGGTAAGAAACTTTCATCCATGTTATTCCTCTTTTGCCAATTGAAAGAGCAAGTCCACTTGCTGTCATGGTGACTTATGACAAATGCGACTTTGCAGTTTTGGATTTTTTGGTATCTAGAGTATTAGATCACTTTGAATGTAATAACGATTGCTTGTTCAGTGCCATGGCCGCTGACTTTAGCATTACTAATTTGCCATCATCTCTCTGACCAAAATTTGTTTGATATAACAAGACAGTTCATTCCCAATGTTATTATTATAAAAAATGGGAGAAAGAAAGTACGCACAGTATGTGCAAAGTGCAACGGTATGGCGGAATAAGTCCCATCTTATAAAAGAGTCATTGTGTCAAAATGCACTCCACAACTCATGCAACTCCAAAGTACTTCACAATCATAATGGGAATACAAATTCACACAATGTTAATACAGTACAAAGATATTTGAAAACAACTAAAAGGTTCACAATGTAAAATTAATAATTTGGCAATATATTTTTACATCAAAATAGATAAAAGATAATCAGAATCAGAAAAGAGAATCAGAAGGTAAAATGGAAACAACACTGACACAATGTCACACCATATTGTTATACAGTACTTATAAGCAACTTTAAAAAGGTACGTCTTAAAGGAGTAGTTCACTTTAAAAAAAAAAAAAAAAAACTTTTGCTGATAATTTCGTCACCCCCACGTCATCCAACACGTCCATGTCTTTCTTTCTTCAGTCGAAAAGAAATTAAGGTTTTTGATGAAACATTCCAGGATTTTTCTCCATGTAATGCACTTTACTGGTAACCAAACGGTTCCAAGGTCCAAAACACAGTTTCAGTGCAAAATGCAAACTGTTCATAAACTTAATTGAATTGCCTAAAGTGAAAAATTATAATATAATTTTTTGTCTAAAGACTACATATAAAATAGCTGCCAAAATTAAAGTCGGTAACTGAAGTTTGACTAAAAGTTGACTAAACTAGTTTACTAAAATGTGACTTAGACCAATAAGCATTCATCTGAAGACTAAAACTAAAACAAAAATGGCTGCCAAGATTAACACTGTCAGGTCGTGCTGAACATTTTCCTGTTTTTTTTTTTTTTTTTTTTTTGTGGTAATGTCTTAAATTTGCCTTTCAGAGGACTTAAGAATGGTCTTAAAAGTAATTAAATTTGCTGTTAAAAAAACGTGCAGATACCCTGCGTGTACAGTATATGCGGATTATGAAATGTATGTCATGCGCACTTTACACATATGCAAAAGAGTGTATGTGTAACAAAATGAGTACACTTCATTCTCAGTGCTGCCACAAGGGGCCCTATAGCACACATTAAAATATCAGTTTTCTCATTTAGTTAAACTGTTGAGCACATAGCAAAACAAGTATGCGTGCTTGTGTAAAATAAAAGCATTTTCTTTGGTGGGTCTCAGACATTTGAACTACAACGTACATGAAATCTATTACAACAGCTAAATGATTCGATCATTCAAATTGTAATCTATCTCTTAAGCAACTCACAGGTCACCCAGGGAAAGTAGTAGCTCAAACAACTGAATGCGGTCCGTACTGTTCGTTTATGTTAATGATTTTCCAGAGACAAGCCGAGGCTTCCATGGAAATTCATTAATTTGCTGCATTTGGCATGCCTGTCACTCAGGACACATTCATTGGTTCAGAAAACATGAAAACGCCACATCATGCTCTAATTGTCAGCTGGCTATTAAGATATTAGTCTAGCGTTGGCATTGAAGTGAATGCCTATTGCCCGACACAGCAACATGCTTTACTCTATAGCCAGACAGGACAGAAAGATTCCCTCATGACTGCAGAAGCAATCGTGTTGCTTAGCAACAGCTATACTGACACTGGTTTGTGAAATGTCAAGAAAAAAGAAGTGCCATCAGTTTTTTATTTATTTATTATTTCATAAAAACTTAGTACACAAGTACAGGGCTCAATTCCATCACTCCTTTGTGTTTTGTTGGAAATGTGGGAAATTGGAGACTCCCATGGGTCTAACCCAACGAGGTCAGATCCATGTTTATGCTTTAGAAAGTGTTCAATCACAGTAATCTTGTTCTCAATTAGCATATGCCATGCCTCCATCAGGTGGTGCTGTAGTAATAGCCACATGTGAGAGTTCCCTCAGCAGTAATGTCATGCTTTTTCAAGTAGCCTACTTAGTCAAAATGCTCTTGCTCATTTCATCTGACTCGAAGGAATTATGTTTCTCTGAAATCTTTCCTGGTATGGCTAATACAATCTCTGCCTTCACACCCAGAACTCCAAAAGCCTATAGCCCTGTAGCAGCATTTGCAAGAGTGTGCTCTCTCCGGACCAGAGTGAATCTGAGGCAGTGTGCATTCAAGAGACAATTATTCCCATGTGCAAACGGCACAAGAGGTGACAGATCTATAGATAGCCACAAAGCTCTAGGATAAATGCAGCACTGAAAATTATTCTATTCAGAAAGACATCTGCCAAAATAATACACAAAAGACTCTGACTGGAGAGTAAATAATAACATGCAAGCCTGTTTATTTCTAAAATGTGATCGTCTCTCACAATTGCAACTTTATATGTTACAACAGTAGTACTTAAAATTTCTCACAATTACCTCTTTTATTATTATTATTCTGAGACAGAAACATATTTCCACTTAATTTAATAAAACGTTTTAGAGTTGATGGAAGGAAAGAACCATCAGAACCCTTTGGGATATTTGGTTTATCTGATTACGGAGGCTTTTGTTTTTTATTGAAGTTTTTCATTTTGATGTTTATTGGACTACTACAATATGAAGAAAAGCCATTTAAAACTATTTTTTTTTAAACAATTTTTGCATGGCTTCTGTGATTTCTTGCTTTTGTTACAGTAAAAGTATGTTTAATTTAAAGGTTTTTACTTCGCTTTTTCTGTGTACAGACGACAACATTGTAAAAACAATTCCCATTCACACGGATCTGTGAAAATGACTAAAAAGGCTGTATTCTGCTGCCAGGCCTGTTGATGTCACTTTGTAAAGAAAGTACTTGACTGAAAACGTAATGCATGACCGTTTTCACAAATTCACGTTTTTTGGAGTTTACATGGAGACGATAATAAATATCGATATTAATCGATTCTCATTTTTACGAACCGATATACTGATACCGATTCTTAAATCTCAAGAATCGATTAGTCATCCTGTTTCATTTGAATGAATGGAACATTGTATCGCAGCTGCGCGCATCCAAAAAAAAAAACAAAAAAAAAAAAACAACGCAATAATTTTTTACTATTGATATGAAACAAAGTCTCAATTTTCAAATTACGTCCATTTTCTTTAGAAATTCAAAAACATAAATAGCATTTTGGCGCTGTGGCGTGAGATCGCTCTGGCGCAGCTCAAGAGAAGCAGCAGCGCTGATCTCTCTTCCGGCTTAATAATACCAGTTACAGCGCGAAATAAACATGAATGAGCATCTGAAAGTGTATTAAAAGATAGAGTACAACTTATCGAAATCCATATCATGTCACATTGATTCGCTCAATCAGCGTTTCAACAGTGGAAATACGTCAGTTAAACAGCTTGTAATCAATGTCATGTATTGTCAGAAAACCCACATAAACTCATTAATCAGCTAGAAAAATTACTCTAGAGAGTTATTGTTAAATTTATACACCATTACATATGCATTATAATCTTAATGTTCTTCAATATTTAATGCATATTTGAATAAATCTGCCAAGTTTTTATGACAGCCACCATTTAAATGTTTATATTTCATATAATCTTCTTATTATAAAAATAAGTAAACATGTAATTTAAGTGTTTGTATAGCTACAAAACAGTTCATTATTACTTTCATATTAGGCTAATGAAGCTAGTAGGATACAACTAGACTCCCATTTTACAGCATTAGTTAAGAGATTTGATTTCCTTGAAAAAATTTGCCATTTATTGTAACTGATATCTAAAATAATCAATATCGAATCGAATTGTGAAATTTGTGTCAATACCCAGCCCTAGAGACGATAATTGTATCGATTTCAAAAACTTGCCTTCTTTAGGCCCCCCAAAATTGCATGTTGTCATGCAAATGAACAGCCAAAAAAAAAAAAAAAAACAAGCAGCATAAAACATTTTTAGGTTTTTTTGTTTTAAACAGTGTAGAGTAAATGGCCCCTAAATATTAAAATGCATACCATGCTTAATTCATTTGCATTATGCACAGTGCTTTATTAATGTTTCATGCAGTTTTACAATAAAACACAAGTTTCACAAGTTTGAGAAATAAATAACTTTTTTTGGTCTTCTTCTCATGGTTTAATTGTTAAAGGTTCAATGTTTTCACCAATAAAGAAGAATTAAAGAAGTGTTTTGTTAAAAATACCTCAGCTGAGTGAGGTCACATTGACCTTACAAAGTGGTATATTCCTAATTTTCCAGTGACCCTGATTGTTAGTTAATTAAGTTGAGCATGACAGTGTGTATGTGAGCCTGTGGGCTATGAGTTCATCGCTGATCACAGTGATTGGGGATTGGAAAGGGAAGGGTGGTCTGAATATTGACTGCATCTACTAGAGAACTGTCAATATCCTGCCTGGTAATGCTCATGATTCCTGGGGTTTGAGAATCTTATAGAGCCTTCTGACAGTTCATTTAAGGTCAATAAGCCCCCATCCTGAGATTTCTATATGTTGCCTTTCTACATTCTGTTAATGCAATTCCTCAATCACCTGTGAGAACCTTTTGTCTAAAAATCTAAGAATCACTCCTCCTGACAATAGTGAAAGATGGATGATCCCTATACCCACTTGCTTTATACTTTCATTCTGTTTCTGAAGGTCTCTTTTTTTAAAATCTATCACTCAGTTGAACATGAAACAACCTATATATCATATTAACCTGTACCGTCATGGTGTGTGGTAAGGCCCGGAGAACATTTTATCACTGTTTAGATATCATCTCTTTGCCCTGTGTAGATTTGTATCTGATCACCGGAGGGGGTTGAAGAGAACGAAAAAAACAACATTATATCAAAGTGAAATTCAATATATCCTCAGCGTATAGACATTGATACTCTCTCATATTAAAGCCTATTAAGCTTTGGAGTCTTAGGAATCTTCATTCATTTATAAAAGGAAATCATATTTTATTTAACTGTATTTTTTCCCTAGATTATTATAATTAATCATTTTTAAATGAGGATATTAAAATCCTTAATGAAGAAGTTCACTTTATCTATAATGTTATCCTCGCTGTGATTTTCTTATTAATTTCTAGTAAAACATTGGAACAGTAATTAACAAGAAATATCTAACAAGAGGGACATTTTCATGTTAATTCTATAATAATCACAAACCTTTTTCCCCTCTCAGTCTGTTCCTGTATACCACACAGAAGATAATAAAAATATTGAGTAATACTCATCTAACAGTAAAAGTGTTAACTTTTATTTACCACAGCCTTTGACATGCAGTATAAGCATCATTTTAATTCTATTTTACACCTGTCCATATCTGCAATTTATTCAGTGTCTTATAAATAGGTGAAACATTTAGTGAATTTGCTTAACTCATTGTATCTTTGTTTTTTGTGTTTTTCTGTAAGACTGGAAAACTAGAAACTGGTTTAAGAGATAGACATTTACATTTCATTTATAGACCGCTGGTAAGGACCTCTCGAAAGACCTTGACCACTCGAAGGACCCTGGCAAATTAACATTTGAACTCTCTCTCTCACACACACACACTTCTTCCCCACATCCCCCACTCTTGCAGAGATCACCCAAACTCACATAAGAATCTATATGGTTTTAATTTGAACAACTATCATACAGTTTTATACACACGTTTAGTATTATTTGAAATGTCTACAAGTGCGACTGGTACAAGTGTCCTATTTCCAAATAGGTAAAACAAAAGGTAATAAGGTTTTTAAGAAATTACATACACACAAATGAGGGCGGATGGGTAACCCCATCATTTTTTCATAATTTTTGGCATTTAAATGGTTTTGCTTGTTTTAAATAGGTATGTTTAGCAGTTTGTATATTTCATGCACATGTATTGCATTATGTTACAACAAGGTTACACAAGGCTTTATTGTTGATGCTGAGGAACCGTAAATCCTAAAAGCTGTTTAGTTTGAGGCTAAAACCGATGATGGATACGATCTGGCTCCTGTGTTTGAAGGTCATGCGGTCAATTCTTTTGATGCGAGAGTGTATGATCACAGAGGCTTTTTAGACATGGTGAATGACCTACCATTACCTGCGAGATGCACTATGGAAACCTCTCAGTGCTCTCATTAAATCCTTGACGCTTAAACCATTGTGTCCTAACTCAAAGGTGATTAAGTGAAGTAACTCACATTCTTCCATTTATCCATCAGTCTGCTCTTTCCTGTCAGATGTGTGGTAAATATCTGTCCTCTAACATGCTGTTAAATGGAAAAACTTGAGGTTGTGTTGTTGTGACTCTGCTTCACAAGTTGTTGATAAAAATCGATAGCTTTTTCCTGAAAATGGTTTCAAATTTCCCAGAATTATCAGCCTGTCCACTGACTAGAGTGCAAATTGACTCAATCATTAGTTTCATTCAAGTCTACTGAGAAATGTTTTACTTACAGTCTATCATCTGTGTGTCACGGGTTGATTCAGAGAAGACAGACGAAGAACGTTGTAAACACCCTCTTTAATCATAGTGACTCAGGATACACGGGAACAGGTGAGACAGCGTGACAAACACGAGCAATACCAGACAATGAACTGAATGTAGACAGAAACTTTAAATACACAGTGATGATTATTAAATAAAAGACAGGCAGCTGTGAAGAAGGTGATTAGTGTCCATGGAAACAGATTTTGGCAGGAAACACTGACATGGAAACACACATAAGAAATCAAAACAAACTGAAAGTCAAAAGAGCCTAATGGTGACACTGTGTTACTTCTGTTTTTAATCTTTTGCTCTTAAAAATAAAGGGGGGTTTCACTGATGCCATAGAATAAACATTTTACTGTAGGTTCAGAAATAACCATTTTCCCCCAAAAAACATTTTGTGGAATGGAAATGTTCCAGAGATGTTACAGGGATAGTTCATTTAAAAAACTTAAATTCTATCATTAATTTACTGACCCTCATGTCGTTCCATAAGACTTTTGTTCATCTTCGGAAAACAAATTAAGATCTTTTTAAGAAATCTTAGAGCTTTCTGTCCCCCCATTGACAGTTAGGCTACGCAACTACAAATTTGACGCTTCAAAAAGTAATAGTAAATCTATTCCATAAGAATTGAGCAGTTTAGTTAAAATTTTCTGAAGGACAATCGCTTTATATGATGAACACATTATTCTAATGTGACTGTGCCTTAAGACCTATACTTTAATAGATATACATATACCAAAAATTGATTTAAATTTGAACAGTAGGACAGGCAATTCTGGAGAGGCTAGCAATAGCAAGCTAGCTTTGAAAGCATATAAGATACCACCCTCCCTCAGAGCATCTCCAACGCCAACGCACTCTGCAGAATCTGCAAAGCTTCATGAGACGAGAGTCAGCGTTTAATGACCTCGTCTCAAAGCACATAACGTTACAATAATAATGAATGTAAACAACTTGCATACCTCAGACTTGTGACTAAACAAAGACTAAACTGACTGCTGCAGATTCATTTCGGCGTTGATAGTGTTCACAAAGAAACGCTTAAATCCGAGTCTGAGGACATGAATCAATGCTAGTAGAAAGTCATGTTGTATCTTGTAATTATGGTTAAAATATGGCATAAACGCAACATAAGCTTGTTGTTTTGGTTCAGGAGGAACTCTAAAAGGTGGCTTCTGCTTGTTTTTGGCACTGAATGCAATGATTGGACAAACATTTTTTGGTCCCAAGACTTCCACAGAAGATAAATGTACATTTTTAATATTCAGACCTGTGTGCTATCAGGACGTGTGGAGAGAACCAGTACAACAAAAAGTACAATTAAATGACCAATTACCCTTTTTTAACACAATGAATGTGAGATTCATTTGTTTTTGGTATTGGATTCATGTGGTCAGATGTCATGTCTTGTATCAGTGAGTAGTCTTAGGCAATGATACATGTCACTATGGTTACATCCCCTGCACATTGGAATAGATTGGAGTGTGAAGGACTCTCTTCAATCACCACCAAGAACACATAAGAAAAATAAGTCTATTTTGTCACTCCAAGACCTCTCACCTCTTTTGCAGTGCAATGATAATCTCATCTTGTCTGGTTCTCTCAGGGCACGAATACTGGAATGTAACGTCCTGATCAATAGTTTCCCATGCATTGATTTGTCACATGCAAAGTGGCAGTCAGAGAGTTATTAACAAGCAGTGTGGTGTGTTCTGTATCCCACGTGTCCGCTATGTTATTGTTTGTGGTAATGATTCATACTGTAACAAGCAGCATTGTTATGATCTGGATATACCCTTAGATGAGTCAAGTTTCCCATAAACCACTGCTGCCTGCTTGATGATTACTTACTGTACGTACACATATATATATATATATATATATATACACACTCACCTAAAGGATTATTAACACCATACTAATACTGTTTGACCCCCTTTCGCCTTCAGAACTGCCTTAATTCTACGTGGCCTTGATTCAACAAGGTGCTGAAAGCATTCTTTAGAAATGTTGGCCCATATTAATAGGATAGCATCTTGCAGTTAATGGAGATTTGTGGAATGCACATCCAGGGCATAAAGCTCCCGTTACACTACATCCCAAGGATGCTCTATTGGGTTGAGATCTGGTGAGTGTAGGGGCCATTTTAGTACAGTGAACTCGTCATGTTCGGGAAACCAATTTGAAATGATTCAAGCTTTGTGACATGGTGCATTATCCTGCTGGAAGTAGCCATCAGAGGATGGGTACATGGTGGCCATACTGTAACTGTACGTTCACACTGCCGCCGACTTGAGATTCCAAAGAGTTCGTTTTCAATGGAAGCTGACTTTTCTCAGCTACAAGGAGCATTAAATTCATCGGCGTCGCATTTTGGGCGTCAATCAGATAGTTGACAGAAGCTCAACTTTATGGTAATGAGCTGTGACATGGTTCAGCGGCAAGCAGTGGCAAAACGCCAGCAACCAATCGGAATATAGACGTCCTTGGTGCTGGCTGATTCCGGAGAAAAATACAATGTACACTTTCGTTCCTACCAAAACATTAGTTCTGAGAAAATGGAAGAGAAGCTAATCATCACCGTTGCTGTGATTTCTACTGGTTTCCTATCATTAATGACATGACGTTGTTTGCTTATAGCGACTGTATGAGCGCAACTTTTATTTGAAATATTTATGAACAGGAATGCAATTAATTTGCTCATGATGACACCGATTTGACCGATCCAGACCAAATGTGACCAAAACGGTTATAAAAATGCTGTCATTATAAATGGGTTCTTCGATTTATTGCTTGAATTTTTTCAGTTTATTACATTTCATGTTGTGACACTTCTATTCTCCCTGCAATGTCAGAGCGTTCAAGGCATCCAAAAGCCTCAGCAAGCTATTTGACAAGCGTCCTTGACAGAGCGGCCGACGTTTCTTTGATGCTCTAGTCGGCTGCGGTGTAAACGTACAGTCAAGGGATGGACATTGTCCGAAAAAATGCCCAGGTAGGCTGTATCAGTCGGCCCATTCTGACCTCTAGCATCAACAAGGCATTTTCGCCCACAGGACTGCCGCATACGGGATGTTTCACCCTTTTTACACCATTCTTTGTAAACCCTAGAAATGGTTGTGCGTGAAAATCCCAGTAACTGAGCAGATTGAGAAATACTCTGACCGGCCCGTCTGGCACCAACAACCATGCCACGCTCAAAATTGCTTAAATCCCCTTTCTTTCCCATTCTGACATTCAGTTTGGAGTTCAGGAGATTAGGCTTGTTTGAGATGCGCCTCAGTGAGAAGAGGGGTGAAAAAAAGCGCAGTCAAGCCGGACAGATCTTGGTTCTCGCAGTGGATCAGACACCTGTGAGATCAAAGTCTGATATCGCGGGATTAACGGGATTCATGCTTGTGCACGTGTTGCTAATAAACTGGATGTGATTTAAGTTATTTTGCTTTTATATGAAAATAAATATAATGAACAAGACACCCAAAGTACTTGTTATTTAATTAGATTCCAAATATGTGTTTATCAATCATTTTTTCTTTAATACAGACATGTGTTTTTATATATTGTTTTAATAAAAATGACATCTCATAATAAACCATATGGCACTGTCAGAGAGTTTATTCACCCATATGTATATACATAAAACATGATATCAGTTTTAAAATCAAACATTTTAAATGAGAACAAAACATCACGGTTGTTTAAACCATTGAGAATTAAGCTGTGTCGTCAGCAAGTCGTTTCCCATCGTGCTTTTGATAAGCGCAGTCAGTGGAGAGCAACTGCACTCGACTGCAGAATCCGACAGGTGCGCCTTGCGACTTCCATGTGATTGGTTGATTAGATAATTGCATTAATGAGAAACTGAACAGGTGTTCCTAATAATCCTTTAGGTGAATAATCTCTAATAATCATTTATATTGCCCAGCCCTAGTTGCTGACCTTGTTTTGTAACTTTATTTCTGTGAACTAAAAAATAGTAGTCCCTTTTAATTGATTTATAATGTGCATTTATATTTATAACTTCATTTTCATGCTACAAACGTCTGTGGTATGGGTTTTTTTTCTTCTTTTTTTTCAGAATAGCTTTCCGTTCGGTTTACTTTTTTCCCTTTGCTGTCTCACTTGGTTCCTCCTCTGACACCTGTGACTGATTCTCTGGGCCTCCTCTTGCAGTTTTTTATTCTCCCTCACCCCCTATTTACTCCATGTCTCCACACATTATCTCACCCAGTGCTGTTTGCTCATGCAACCCCTGTTTATGAAAGGGACGTGAGGCTGTACCTGCGTGTGTTTTGACGTGGGAGGGAATGCTGTGGGATGGGATTATTGTGGGATTTATGTTCTTTAAAAAAATCCCATCTCCCTGTTTTCATCGTAATCCTTCCATCAGTGTAAATCCAGACGATTCAGAGCAGGCTTCTAATCACAGCAGACCTCCACTCTGATGCTCTCTGGCTGACATGACTTAACTCCACATTTGTCTTTTATGTCTTCAGGATATCCACCATCCATGCGGCAGTGAAGTCAACCGAAAACACAATTTTGAGGCATAATTCTTTGACCACATGCCAATTACTGTTTTTATTTTCAAGTATGACTTGATGACACTAGATAAATGCAATACAGTGGTGAGTCATTGAGCGAAAACGTATCTGTTACCTAACGTTACCTAGCGAAAAGAGGTTTTCTCGTATTGCGCAAGTTAGCTTACGCTACAGGAAAGATTCGTCGTTTCAAAATATTGAAGCCAAAAAATTTTCCTTAATTTTTTTATTCATTGTCCATGCAGTGCAGCAGCTAGTAGACCTAGAGCAGTCTGTCTAGTATGCTCATTGGCTGCAAAGTGGCGCCGCCGGTCTGTATAAGCATATAGCATATTAACCTAATATAGTGCAGCTCAACCAGGAGAGCTAAGTCACGTGAGAGTAGCCTGCGCACGATCAGATCTGGACAGAACGTACATCTCACTTATACTGACAGAAGTTTAACCTGTAGGGCGGGAACTTCCAGGTTATAGAACCTAACAGAGGTGGACGGGGAGGCCCAACCCGCCGCAGGAAGTGAAATTCCACTTTACCATGCCCACGACAAGGCCATGCCTTGTGTGGAATGAGCCCTGACACCCAAAGGGCATTGCAGACCTTTTGACAGATAGGCAGCTGCGATAGCATCCACTATCCATCTGGACAGGCTTTGTTTCGAGGCGGCAAGACCTTTGGTGCGCCTACCAAATGAATCTAAAAGCTGCTCTGAGCGCCTGAAAGGGGCGGAGCATGTAATGTAAGCCCTCAGCGCCCTGACCGGGCAGAGGAGATTAACATCGCTCATACTATCGGATGCTGCATGACTTAAGGTTCAAAGGGATAACCTTTCAGGGCCCCGAGGACCAAAGAAAGATCCCATATAGGAGCTGACACGAGGCGCAGGGAATTCATCCTCCTGGCTCCTCTAAGGAAGCAGATGACAAGCTTGTTCCTTCCTAGTGATCGGCTGCACATCTACTCTACGAACGCTGCAACGCCCGCCACATAACCTTTAAGTGTGGAGGGGGACCTCCCCATATCCCACAGCTCTTTAAGGAAAACTAAGCAACTGCGAGTCCAGATTTTTGTTGGTACACCATTTGGAAAACAGACCATTTAGACGCGTAAAACTTTCTAGTAGAGGGAGCTCTAGACTGCTTAATCATGTTCAACACTCCTTCTGGCAGGATATCCGGGTATCCATTGATCAACCATGCGTGCAGAGACCAGTGCTCTGGACAGGGATGCTAGCTCGAGCTGCAAGCTTGAGAGAGGAGATCTGTCCTCACTAGAATCGGCCATGGGGCTGTTTGTGACAGCCGCATCAGCTCCGGGAACCAAGTTTGGTTCTTCCATCGCAGGGCTATAAGGAGCACCGAGTGGCGCGTTTCCCTGATTCTCTTGATTACCTCTGGCAACAGTGAGACAGGAGGTAAAGCATACAGCGGGCAGCTGGGACAGATTTGGGCTAGTGCGTCCTCGTTCTTTGAAGAGAACAGTGGGTAGTGAACATTGCCTCTGGACGCAAAGAGGTCGACTTCTGCTTTGCTAAAAAGGCGCCATAGTGACTGGACTGTTTGGGGGTGCAGGAACCATTCCCCTGGGGGAATAATGTCGCTGGACAGTTTGTCTGGGCCGCAGTTCAGGTGGCCTGGCATATGTGCAGCTCTCAGTGAGCGCAGATGGTGCTGAGACCAAACAAGGAGGCGTTCTGTTAGATCGCAGAGGTTCCTGGATTGGACACCGCCTTGACGGTTCACGTAGGACACCACAGACATGTTGCACCCTTGCACCCTTGTTGCTTGAATATGTTGGTTCGCTGACAGCGGTGGCAGGCTGTTTCATATGTGACGTCCCGATTGCAATGAATGGAGAATGTTTTGTGATCACTTTGTGATGAGCAAGCAGCGCCTTGGGCAAAGTGTTTATTAGTAAGCGTGAACACTCGTGAGCGGGCATGGGACTTACATTCATATATGATGCCCCAATCGTTTTGGATGGGGAACGTTTTGTGACAACTCCGAGATGTGTGAGCAGTGCCTGGGGCGGGGTGTTTGTTAGTATGCGTGAGCGCTGGTAAGTGGGCACGCGATTTACATTCATATGTGACGTCCCGATCGCTTTGGACGGGGAGTGTTTTGTGAGAACCTTGTGATGCGAGAGCGGGCATGGGACTTACATTCATGACCTGACCGATATGAGGTTGTTTTGATAGAGCGGGCAGAGAGTAGGCATGGGCACGGACTCGTGGGCACATTTCCTACTTTTAACACTCGAGCAGCATATGAGTAAGTGTTGTGCTGGTGTGTAGGGGTGAACACTGAGATGTGGGCACTTTTTCTACACTTAAAACACCATCGGTGTGAGCCAGATAACCAGACATTGTACTCTTTATGCGATTTCTCTGGGTCGCTGTAAAAACAGCGATTGTGTGCAGGCGAGTCATATTAGCGGCTGTTGGCTCCTGAACGTACCACTGCGATAGCTTGTTCGAAGGGGACAGACAGGGAGTGGAGATTTGACGGTGATCCGGCCACGGCGAGATTAAGCTGTCTTTTCCCTCTTGCTGCCGCTAGGAGGGCTTAGCGAGCTCGGGCTTCAACGCGGTATTCAGCAGAGTTCCCCATAGGGGAGGCGGCCTGTGACGGCTGGCCAAGTGCAACCTATGCCAGCCACCCTGTCATTAATTTTTGCTAGGGTCTGGCTAGGCTGTGCTGGGTGCTGTGTAGTGATTTGTGCAGGCGACTGGTCATGTGTGCGACCTGCAGAGGAACTAGAGCGTTGGAGATCGGATTCTTCAGGTGCTGTCCTAATCTGTTTTTTCTCGGCCGAGTCTTCTCTCGGAAAAAACAGCCACTGCTGACCAAAGTGCTGTACGGTTAATTAAAAAAATATAAAATACATAAATATAAAAAAATATAGCAATATGTAAATATAGCAAAAGATTTATGTAATGTTTGATGTAATCATTGAACTAGTCATATCAAGTTATCTAGTTACTTAAATAAACATATATGTAGTGCACTAATATATGTATATTTTATTTTTATAAAGAATCATATAATTATCATAAATGTTGTCATACAATTTCCTACTGATGATCCATATACACGCACACACACAAAATAATCAAAAATGCATCCTCATTTATAAATCAAATACATTTTTTGGGGAAATCACAATTAATTCGTTTCAGTGACAAAATGATTAAAAAGCAGTTGCTCATATAATAAAATGAATGCATATTGTGATTGTTTATTTAGCTTTAAGTTTTAGAAAATGATGTTAGATTATTTATCTCTCTCTCTTTTTCTCTCTCTCTCTGTCTCTTTCTTTTACACCAAATTCAAAGATTAATGATAGTGATCTTTGCACTTCATCTACACAATCCCACTTCATCCCTGTATGAGCTTTGCGCAATGCAGTGTCACTTGAGCGTCTGAAGCACAGCACCATATGTTCACTCTGATAACGTTTTTTTTCATCCCATATTTACCATGTCACCTTTTGTATCTCGTGCATTGTGTGTTGCAATCTATGTGCAATGTGTTTTTAAAAGGAACGGCATTGCCGATGTGTGGTGTGTGAGGTCATATGTGAACCCTGTGACGTTAATTTGATCCTAAATGATTAATGGGGCTGCTCAGAATGGCATCTCTGTTCCCACGATGTTGGATGGTGCTAATGATCCTATTCGATACACGTCCTTCATGTCTGTGCATGGACTGTTCCTAGAAATCTCATCCTCTGCATGTATAGTATAACAAAGTTTTCAAAATGTATGTCAGTGTGTAACAGATAAAAATGCTCACACAAGATAAGTACATATAGGATCTGCATGTCCTCTGCCAGAATATTGATTTCTTCACTTGCTTCCAGGTATCCTTAAGAAGCATGTAACGTCAATATCAGCAAAACACATTTGAGGTCACACACTGCTTGAAATTTTTACACTTTTTGAGCGATACATGAAAGCTTAAGCTCACCTGGTAGACTACAAAAGTACATGGACAACCCATTAATGGGTTTGGCAAGGTACCTTCCAATTTAATTCATGGTGTTCATAAATAAATAAATAACCACAGTCTGTTTATGTACAATATTTTATATATATATTTAAGATATAGAATTTTAGTATACAGAATGCAAAAAAATTACATACACTACATATTCTTTGTGAAATAAATTATTACTTTTATTCAGCAAGGATGCATTAACTTGATCAAAAGTGAAAGTAAAGACATTCATGTTACAAAAGGTTTGTGTTTTAAATAAACGCTTTTCTTTACTTTCTACCCATTTTAGAGAATCATGAATTTTTTCATCATCTTTTGTATGACAAAAAAAATAAGCAGCACAACTGTTATAATAATAATACTAAATGTTACTTGAGCACCAAATCAGCATATTAGAATTAATTCTGAAGGATCATGTGACACTGAAGACCTCAAGTAATTACTGTTGAAAATTCAGCTTTGATAAAAATGTTTTTTAAAACCAATGATATTTAAAAAAAAAAATTATCATATGTGGCTGCATCTGAAAACTTAGGCAGCTGACTTGTTGCCTTGCTGCCTTATGGCAATGACTCGGCAGGCAGCATTGGCGCACAAATGTACGTCACGAAACGGACAGATTCTGAGGCAGTGTAATAATTTAATGATCTACAGCAAAATAGAGCAAGCTTTGGTGAGAACTAAACACATTTCACACAACCGCATCTTTCAGATGCCATCTTTGTTTTACTAGCTCAACTGTCACCGAATGGAATGCATAGGATTGTGGGAAATCAAAGGTGGCGAGGGATACATCTATGCTCTATCTAAAAGATTTTCTGAGGGAAGCTCAATGGGGTGGCGTGTGGGGTGGATTTTTTCTCTGGTCGCCCCGGAGCGGATGTAGATGCTGCAGGGGGACGCCCTCGATGACGAGCAGACTGGGGGACAGCTGCGGTGGTCTGGTGGCACAAGTGCACCGCAATTGCACGCTTTGCCTGGGGAATGTCCACATCCCCCTTTCTAAAATTCAGTGGTGATTGGCTCTCCCAAGTGAGACCCTATTTGTCAGTTGACAACATTGTAGTGATTGACATATGGGGAACAGCTTATCAATCATACTAAATTATGTTTTTTGAAAATGTAAAAAATGTTTTATGAGGGTTGTGTTTAGGGGTAGGGGACTGAGGGGAGTTTGTACAATATAAAAATCATTGTCTATGAAAAGACTGGATCTACTGGGATTTGTCCATGCCTGTGTGTGCACGTAAATGTGCAAAATAAAAATGATGCGATAGCTCTTCAAATGTAAAAAAAACAAGATAAAAATAAAGAAGGATTATTGGAACAAGGTGAACATAGAGGAAATATAAGTCACAGTCTATGTTGGATATGATTATGAAAAGATGGATTAAACTGCAGAATTTAAATAGGGAATTTGGAACACGCATCCTCCTGAGACAAAAGAAGAGATTGGTCATATTACTCTCCTCTCAGACTCCAACAGGCTGGTGAGGTCATTTTACCACTTCAAATCACCAAATATCCCTGTCCAACTGGAACTACTTGCAGACGTATTAATATTTGGCATAAAGCAGGAGGGGGAGGCTTGGCAATCCCTCAGTGCTTTCCTTCAGTTGTTAAGTGCTTATCCTTTAGACTTCCAGACAGATTTATTTTCTGATTATGTACAGTACAAGTATATGGAGGCCATTGTTGCACCTGCCATTCCTATGAGTCTGGACAAGTTATTGTTGTTGACGGCTATCATCACTTAGAGAAAATATCCCAAAAACGTCTCAGGTTACGCATGTAACCCTGGTTCCATGAGAGGGAACGAGGGCTGCGTTAAAATGCAGTGGGAACACTCTGCGTGATTACGTCGTGAAGCACATGTAAATCAGTCCAATAGAAGCCCGAAACGTCAAGGCGGGTGACGTCATAGACCAGGAAACTATAAAGGACCCCTGAAGTCAGACCACGTCAGCTTCTGAAAAAACCTGAAGCAAGTCGATCAGGGCAGGCAGGAAGTATGGCAGGTGAACGCAGCTCTTGTTCCCTCTCAGGGAACCAGGGTTACATACGTAACCTGAGGCGTTCCCTTTCAAGGGAACCTCGAGCTGCGTTATAACGCGGTGGGAACCCCATACCCACTGAGAAATGCTGAGAAATGCCCACACTAAGAAGCAAGCAACCTATAGCCCCTGGAGTGGAAAATCTAAAATCATAAAATCTAACAAATGTACGCAGAGAGGACCATCCTGCTGCATTACAAATGTCAAGAAGGGAAACTCCCGAAATTAAGCCCGTTAGAGGCCGCCATACTCCCAGTAGAATGGGTCCGAATAGCCATAGGTGAAGGCTGTCCGGCCACTTCATAAGCCAATGATATGGCCTCGACTATCCATTTGCTCATAACCTGTTTAGATGCAGGGGACCCAATTCTTGAGTGACCCAAAGTAGACAAATAATTGTTCAGACTTACGCCACAGGGCAGCTCTGTGAACGTAGGCATCTAATGCCCGAACTGGACATAACAGGTTCTGTGGTTCCTGATCTGGGGTATTAAAAGGTGGAGGATAAAATGCCTGCAGCACTATATGGCCCCCAACCAGTACAGGTCTAAACCTCAGTGTACCACGGAGAAAACGAGCAATAAGAGGATCTCTACTAAAAGAACCCGAGGAAAAACGATTTCTCAAAACCTTCCCTACCCCGGAGGAGCCTTCAGAAGCCTGATAGCCTCGTTTTTTTTTTTTTTTTTTTTTTTTGTGACAGGACTTCTTGTCTAAGCTTTATTAGAGATGACGACAGTACTCAGATCTTACCTCTAACTTCCAACGAGGATCGTTGGAAAAAGCAGGCACCTCAGCACCCTGAAACGGCGAACCGGCAGGGAAACCGAACTGACTGCTCTTCTTATTTCTTATTTGAAGGCTCGTTTGGGGACACTGACACCTTGGTGCCCTGAAACGGCGAACCGGCAGGGAAACCGAACTGGCAGTGCTGCGACCCTCCTCAGAGTCGCACCCCAAAGGCCGCTGTGGAGAAACGATTTCTCAAAACCGTCCCTACCCCAGAGGGGACCACCCTTAAAAGCCTGACCGCCTCTGTTTTGCACTTTGTGCTGCGAGGAGCTTAATAGACCGAGACTGCTCCCGCCCAGCAGTCTCAGGAACATTAGATTAGTGAGGAAGAAACCTCTGGAACGCCGCTGAATGGCTTACTTCTTAGTCTTCCTGAAAGTAGAGCGTCCAGAAGAACAGACATATTTATACCTTTATTTTCCTTTATTTTTATATCAGAAAAAAAACATACAAATATATAGTTCTGTGGCCACCAGCAGGAAACAACCAAAACTGGCAGTGCTGTGACCTTCCTCAGAGAGTCGCCCCTCACATTCATCCATGTCCTTATACACTACCCATAGGGCAGGGTAATAAATATCGATTTCTTGATATTAATCGATTCTCATTTTTACGAACCGATATCGATTCTTAAATCTCAAGAATCGATTAGTCGTCCTGTTTCATTTGAATGAATGGAACATTGTATCACGGCTGAAAAATCGCAATAATCTTTGTCATTTGTTACACATTGATTCGCTCAATCAGCGTTTCAACCGTGGAAAGATGTCAACCGTGTAATCAATATCAGGTATCGTCATATTTAGGCTACCTCAGAAAACCCACATAAACTCGTTAGTCAGCTAGAAAAAAATAACTCTAGAGAGGAGCATTTTGCTAAATATATACACCATACATATGCATTATAATCTTAATTTTCTTCAATAGTTAATGCATATTTGAATAAATCTGGCAAGTTTTTATGACAGCCACCATTTAAATGTTTATATTTCATATAATATTCTTATTATAAAAATAAATAAACGTGTAATTTAAGTGTTTGTATATAGCTACAAAACAGTTCATTATTACCTTCATATTATGAAGCCTATAGGCTACAACTAGACTCACAGCATTAGTTAAGAGATTTGATTTCCTTGAGAAAATTTGCCATTTATTGTAACTGATATGCAAAATAGTCAATATTGATTGAATCGAATTCGAATCGAATTGCAAGCTTGTGAATCAAAATCAAATCGAATTGTGAAATTTGTGTCAATACCCAGCCCTATTTACCCACCAGGGCTGCCTAATAAAAAGGTATTCCTTATTTATGATGGCTGGTGGGTAACGTTGGGTTAACAACGATGACACCGACTCGGGAGAGAGAAAGCTCGCAAGCGTAGGTACCCAAGGCACCGTCATACTATGATACCCAAACATTACTATAGTTATACATCTGGGGATTAAACACATGAAATACAAACCGGTTTATTCCACAATCTCGACACCTCAGTGTGGAGATAAGAAAAAAAAAAAAAAAAACACAGTCCCCGACAAGGAGGCTGAGATAAAAAGTTTTTCTTTTTTTAAGATATTTCATCTAAAAAAAACCTCTTCTTTATTTCCAATCTCATAATGTTCAGCTGGACAATAAATATTTAACTGGCAACAGCACAGAAAAGACCTCATTTTTAAAAAAGCTCCTCTTTATTAAGCAGAGATAGGCTATGAGCTGACTTATTTATTCATTCATTAAAATCTCAAACATCTGTCTTTCTCTTAATATTCTTATTTGTTTTGTACTCTTTTCTTTTTAAAACAAAATACTAACGATACCAATTCATCAGAACTGGAAATCGCTGGCATGTGAAAACTGAGAAAGGGCAGAGTCCGTCCCAACCCCCGCTGTCAGATCCGTTTGCGAACCCCGAAATGCGAGTCACCTCCGCGCCTCGGCAACAGAGAGACCCGCGCGGGGAACGCGAACCGAACCGTCCTCCTCAAAGAACGCCCGGCGGGAGCGCAGCGTCCTCGCGGAAAGCTTCTCGCAATGCTCACAGTCAGCTCTCTCGAGAACTGACTGCTGGCATGCTCCACTCCCAAACAGCCACATTATAGCTGATGTGTGTCCCCACCCGTGAAGTAACGAGGGCAGGGAACAACACAACGTCTATAATCTTGCTTGCTAGCCATAAAGAAAGATAATGACATATACTTTTATATGCTTGACAAACAACAATAAATAGACAAGGACAGATTTCACAGAGAGCGCTTTCTGAGGGTACAGAAGCTGACGCGGTCTGACTTCAGGGGTGCTTTATAGTTTCCTGGTCTATGACGTCACCTGCCTTGACGTTTCGGGCTTCCATTGGACTGATTTTAAATGTGCTTCACGACGTAATCACGCAGAGCGTTCCCACCGCGGTTTTTTTTATTTTTATTTTATCGCAGATCGAGGTTCCCGTGAAAGGGAACAGATCTTTCGTTTAAAAGGTGAAGCAAACAGAAATAAATTAAACCAATAAATTAAAAATGTATACAATAAATAAAAGATACATATAGGCCTAAATGATTATATTACAAATGATATATTATAAATATATAAATGATGTGATGTTATTTCCTTCAAGAAGTGCATCAATTACAGTAGCACTCTGTAAAGTCTCCTCCAGCACACCCCAAAGACTTTAATGATGAATTTAAGTTCTGGACTCAGAGGTGCTAATTCATGTGTGAAAATGACTCTTTATCCTTCCACCCAACCATTCTTTTACAAGTTAAGCCTGATGAATCTTGACATTGTAATCCTGCAATATGGCCATGATGTGTCTTCCTAAACGGTTGTTTAAGAAATCAAAAGCTACACACTCCATCAATTAGTGTTAGAAGAACCGTTGCCATACATGCATATAACATGCTAACATAATAATCACTCCAATAATTATCCAATTTTGAACTCTTAAGCATTTGCCTATTTAAATCTGAACAGCAGAGTTTTGTATTTGCAACCAGGATCCAAAAATACTTTTGAAGTTGGGGAACTTTCGAAAAGTTTTAACAGCAGTACTATTAAAAAAAGTAATAATCAGCTAATAACTTTAAAATGTGTATGCCTAAAGTCATGTACTTGGCCTCAACTTCATGTGTCTTTGACAATTAGCATAACTGTGCATTTCCCAAAAGCATCGTTAGCCAACTATGATCGTAAGTTCCATCGTTATCAGCATAGTTCAACCAGTCGGTGTTTCCCGAAACCATCGTTCCAACGAACATTCGCAAACAGCATCGCAAAGTTGTGTGGTTTGAATGACAGCTCTCGATCTGTGCTTAGAGGCATCGTTTCTATATTGCAACACATTTGGACGTAATAAATCCTTATCTTGAGCAAAATAAGCGAGCTGACATTCAGTACTACCAGTGCCTTTAATTTTACATACACATGGAATTTACGTCTTTTAGTTTTTCAAAAGATTTGAAGTAACGTGTTTGAAGAGTGTGCATGTGCGAACGTGCTCTACTATCTAAGAACGAGCCAAATATTGAGTCTGGTAATAAAGCAAAACAACTGAGAACAATTCGAAATTGTCCTCAGATGTGTGTAATTTATATAAAACAAATCTAGTGTTAATTGGATCTCAAACAGTTTCATTAAAAGTAGTTATTACTCCACCACGTGCAAAACCAACGTGGTTGAACGATACATTGTGACAGTGGGTTTCGGGAAACGGTCATGACTAGCTAGTTAATTTCTCCAACGATGCATCGTACTATGGTAGTGAAGCAGTGAACTATACGTCGTTGTACGGGAAACGCACCCCTGGTGTGTTATTAACAAATGTTGTGTGTTCAAACCACACTTCGGCTATTCTTGAATGCAACATTGTCACTGAACTCTTTGTAATAGGCTTTGAATATTATTGATATTTATTTATTCATTTATGTTTTTTATTGTATGTTTCTTTGTTATTTACATAGTGTCTCAAGTGATAGTATTAGATTTCAAAACATGACTCAGTTGACCACCACATTGATCAGACTGTTATAGTCGGTCATAGTCTATGCTGGCTTAAAGCTTAACAGTTATTTATGGCATTTTTTTCCTGTGGGAATCTCTTGTGAGGTTTCTTTTTATACACAATGCCAAAAGTAATAGGGGATTTAGGAGTCGAAAGGCCATGTGTCTTTAGATGGCCATCTGTGTGTTACCTGACCTCTTAATTCAAGCAAAAGAGTAAAAAATAATAATAACACTTCAATGGTTGAAAAGTCCATTATGACAGATTCCATTCAATGCACTTTTAACTGAAGAATGGAATACCTCCTTCATACGACTGACTAATGCTAGTCAACAGGAAACAATTAAAATCACACAAAGAGCGCAGATTGCAAGGTCAGTTTGTGTGGTCTGTATTGGAGTGCAGCTTCCCTTAAATGGATAGTCATTATTAACTCACCCTGTTATCCCAAACCTATATGCACACAAAAATGATATGTTGGCTTTAATGAACTTTTTTTTATGTCAACAGGTTCCACGTAACCTGGTTACGTTAAACGAACATCATTTGTTCATGTAACTTCAACATAATGGAATTAAATAGTTTTAAGCGACGAACACCGAAGCAGTGTTAAAGTTAATGAGTGAATAATTGAGGGATGATTGATCATTATTGAAGACACCTGTTGGAATTTGCAAGTCACCATTATGGTGATCAATGTGTGTTTTAGTTGGGCTCTTAATCAATTTTAACACTGCTTCAGATAGTGTTCATTTAACACTCTGCTCAGTGCTTAATTGGGTGGCTTAAAATGAATTATTTCTTGATGTTGAAGTTACATGAACAAATTATGTTTGTTTAACGTAACCCAATTATGTGGAACCTGTTGACATAAAAAAGTTAATTTATGGATTCTGTTAAAATAAAAAAGTTAATTAAAGCCAACATAACATTTTTGATCATAAAAAATATATATATATTCACTGAGAATCAGCACTGTATCAATCATTCTTTTCAATTAGATTTGTTCAATAAATTGGTGGATCTAGTTCACAAAACTATATTGAATGTGTTATTGAATGACTCACTGACTCATTGATTGGGTCTCAGCAGTTATAAGCTCATGGAGGTGAAGTTTATCATCCAATAGAGATCCATAGAGACTTTTACCTCCATTGGTTAAAACTCAAACGTTTTGACTTTCATCGGTTAGAGTGTTGGAAAAAAAGTACATTGCAGAGGGGGCATGCCTCCCTTTATTTAGAACCAATCATCTTAGAGATTTATGTGATAATTTGAATTTCCCACTGATAATCTAGCAACTACTTTAACTATTGAGGGTAGATGAATTGAATAGTTTAACAGTCCTCCTTGAACAGCCACCTTAACCTGGTGGAAGGGTTTGAGTACCCGAATGAGCCTAGGAGCTATGTTGTCTGGGGCTATATGCCCCTAGGGTCTCCCAAGAAAAACAGGTTCTAGGCGACGGGTCAGACTAAGAGCGGGTTAAACCCCCTTATGAAAGATAAATTCAAGGACTGTGATGTCGCCTGGTATGGTGCAGCCATGGCCCCACCCTGGAGCCAGGCCCGGGGTTGGGGCTCGAATGTGAGCGCCTGGTGGCCGGGCCACTCCCCACGGGGTGAAGAGAGTGTTTATATCATATATATATATATATGTGTGTTTATATCATTATATATTATATTTATATCGTCTTGCATATGTGTGTTATGTCATTTTCTTAAAATTTCTGCCTAAAAGTGACAAAAACAACAAAAACATTTTTAACAATTTTAAACCAGACAAACAATCCTCAGACCTCTAACATTTAGTGTGCCACCACTAATCAGATTATTGTTAGATACCTTGAATCTTATCGCACGGGTTTTATGATTCCTTTATGTTTCTGAAAATCCTCATCCATTATAATTTCATGGAAAAGCATAACCAGTACACTTTTCAGAATGTCCTTTTTCTGTGTTCCAGAGAACAAATAAAGTCATATAGATTTGGGAATGACTTTGAAAGAATTTTTATTTCTGGGTGAACTATCCCTTTAACTAACCCTCATCAATACTCGAAAGTGTCCAGAAAAAGAAAAAAACATTGTTCCTCATAGTCAGCAAGTCTACATGTGATTGTTGAGAATCTTATGACTTGACGGTCTTCATCTTTGCTCTTTGGTGCCCTACTTTCTCAAACAAGAAATATTACATAAAATAATCCTTTTGATGAAAAACATTGATAACAATGAATGTGGGGCTAATTATGTGCATTTCTATCAAGGCCAGGCTTTAGGGATGTCTTTAACTTAACTGAATGTTCCAGGTTAATTGTCCTCGTGATTCCGAGAATCAGAGGTCAGGGGTGAGAGTTGCATCACCTGAAATATTTACCATAATTACCTCTTACTCTTCCTTCAATTCTCTCTCTCCTATCTAATTAAATATGAAAACACACTAGCTAGCATTCCTACCAGTAAAATGAAGATGTTTTACCTCACCATGGCACTATATAACCATTTTCTACACAATGCATTCCAACTAGATCTGCTGGGATTTGTCCATGCTTTGGGCAATGTGTCTCATGACACTGTAAAGCCAATAAAATAGCAGGAGCTGAGTAAGAGGATAAGTCTTGTGGAAGCAGCGACAAGCACCTTATACACAAAAAGCTTTGTATAACAGTAGATTTTACACAAATTAACTCCATAAATCTTTATTTTTCTCCCCTTAAATAACAGTGCTGCTCTTTGTTAGGAATTCATGACCCATATTCATGTACTTCCTCCTAAAATACCTCCAGTGGTCAAAATACACAAATTACCACCTAAACCAATACAGTAAATATATTCAGATGGTCATACTTGCACACAATATAATAAATAAAAGAATAAATAAATAATGTATTATATAATGTTTAATTATATATTTTTTTTTCCTGGAAATTTCTTAACGTGTAAATGAACATAAAAATATTTAACATCTGGGACAATCTGACCAAATTTCACTGAAATTTCATGAACAATATTTCGTGCCACAATATTTCACAATACAAAAATGCAACAATACGTATCGTGGATAGTGACAATATGTACCGTCGATAGTTCACCCAAAATCAAAATACTGTGTGAGAATGAAAGTTTTCAGAGTTATAAGTGCTATTAAGTGCTATTAAACTACAATATAAAATGTTGATTATAATGTATAATAATGCAATGGGGGAATATTAGGTCCTGATAATGCCAAATGTCTGACGTTACCAGTAAAAAGTGGCCGACATTATTTTAAATATATCTGGTCAGTGAAAGCGTGCAAACATATTCATCTACAATAACTCAGTATTTTCAGCTTCAGAATCATGAATATTGTTATTCTGGTGTCTCTATTGTACTTATTCGTTTATACCTACAGTGTAATATCAAATTTAGCATTTTTATCAACAGTGCATTTTTTTGTTAAGCTTTCAACATGTCTTTGAGTATCGCAATATCGTATCGTGAGTTCAGTATAGTGATATGTATTGAATCGTAACATGAGGGTATCATTACACCCCTTGATTGTTTGATTGATTTTATTTGACCACTTAAATATAAAAATATGAAAACATTATGAAACTGTTTCATACATTAAAATCAAATACAAAAGTAGCCAGGGATAACACAATAAAGCCCTAATGACTTATTTCCATTGTGGTCCCTTATAAAGGCAACAAACCTAACAGAAACGGAAAAAAGAGTCCTTGAACAAAGGGGGGTTGGAATTAAGCAGTCAGTATCTTGACCCCAGCTGCTTTAAGCAGTGCATCTCGTCCTCAAGGAATGCAGCAGATTTGTCTATTCATGAGATGTTACTCCACTTTTCCCCCAAGGCATTTGCAACAAGTTAGCAAAGACATTTAGGGAGACACATGGTTACATGGGGTTTGGCACTGAAAATACAATCAGCTGTCCTTCCTGTCTTGCTGTTTAGGCATCTTACATATGAACATTGCAGTTTATTGCTCTGGCCACATCTGCAGTCATGCCTCTCTGCAGCAGGTTTATGACATGGTAATGAAGGTGAGTAGGGCTCTGGACATCTTTCTCCTGGTGTTTTTGCAGAGTAGAAACGGATCATTAGTGTCCTAATTTAGCCTATGAACTGTGACCTTAATTGTCTCCCACCTTTAAACTGTTAGTGTCTTAAGGATTGTTCCACAGGTGCAAATATTGTTTATGGTTCATTGAAGTATTATGTAAACTCCTTAATAAAGATCTGTAAAGCTTATTTGGATTTTACAAAAAATATCTTTAAAATACAGTATTGTAAAAAAAGGGATGCTTATGTGGTAACAAGATAATTTATATAAAAAAATGTATTTTAGGAAACGTAATGCATCGTCAGTGTGCAGCTTGTGTGTGTAAATGCATTTGTTGTTCTTAACATTTTAATTGCTAGCTCTGGGATTCACACTGAATCTGTATTTTAAAAGTAGCCTATGACTTTGCTGATGAAGCGGACCACCTGTTAATTAAAGTTGGATAGTTGGATAATTGGATAGTTGGTTTGAGAGAGGGGGTGGGTGATGATGTGCATGTTCTTGGCTATATTGATAGGAACGTCACATATATTCACATGGGCAAACAGGCAGACAAGGCTACGCTTGGTGTGATTATGAAGGGCTTAGCACAGGGCTGTTGTTGTGTTGTATGTGGGATGCTTGAGTTTGCTTAACTGAGCATTCCTCCTCATGCATACTCGAATCGGCACATGGTTACTGGCATTGACAAACTCATCACACACACGCACACATGTTGGGCGCTGTTGGCAGCTTTGTTCTAGTTTGCTGACAGATAGGCAGAGGAAGACATCCAACACATTCTCATAATGCTGTTTCTCAGGTTTAAGCTAACTCTCTTTGCGTACCAACTCTGAGCTCCTCTCTCTGCGCCCGACGTGTCCATTGCGATGAACGCTTCGCGCTCGATCAGCATGGGAATCCCCACTCAAGTCCCTAACAGCACGGCGGTGAGTGCGGACACTCTGGCCCCGTTGAATTACAGCGCAGTGAGCGCGCACAAGCTGATGGAGCTGCCCGCGCGAACCACTACGGTAAGATGATGGAGTTTGTGTTGAACCATGTGTTTAGTGGTAGGGTGCGCGCGGATTCTGATTCTTCTGTGAGCGTACACTAGTCTGTTGGAACATAACATATATGATCACGTTTGTTGGATTTTAAGACAGTTGTATATTATTATATTATTAACGCGCACTAAAAATGGAAATAAAATATTGAAAGCTAACGTTTAGAGCGCGTGCGTAATCGGAGGAGCGTTGGGAAAGTTCATCCGTTTCAGCTTGTTTCAGGTGAAAGGGTGCGAATTGGGATGACTCCCTCCAAAAAGGTAGTCAAAACAAAGTACATGGAAGTATATTTTTACATGCAATGTTATGTTGTAAACGCGCTTTACTTTTCAGTATCCACAAAAGTTAGAAGAAGTTGCGTGTTGCGTCGACGATCATTCACTTTTTTTTTAAATGTCCCTTTCTTAATTACAAATTCAGTTACCAAAATGTTTTATATACAGGAGAGGAACCTCGGATATTCAGTTTGCCTCTCGAAATGGACGTGCAAGGATTTGCCTTATAAATGTTTTAGCTACTTAATCACGCCTCATTGTTACAGCCTTTGGAGAGTTATTTGCGTGGCATGGTTATGCATAGTTAATTCCAACACAATAATAATGAAGCATTGAAATAGGCTATTGCTCAAGATACAATTGAGACATAGGCTACTGTCTTAAAACACCAAACAAAAGGATAAACCAAGGAACTTCATGCTCGCTTTAATTAGGAACATGGCCTAAAATTACTGCATGAAATTATGTTCAAAAGATCGTTAGTTGGAGTTTTTCGAAAAATTCGAAATAAAGATAGGCTACTATCCATTCTGTGAAATTATGTAGAGGACTGGAGTTATTGCAGAAATATGTTTCATAGGTATTCGGTAATGTATTTAATACAATTTAGTCTAAAGAGTAATCCTAATATAATGGCATTTTGTCTTTTTATTCCGTTTTTCTCCCCACAAGTAGCTACAAAGTGCAAACGTCATGTGATCGAATCAATGACTGAATGCACGTGCTTTTTTAAATAAAAGTGTGCCAGTGAGAGAGATTGCTTGTTGTGAAACAATTCTTCGTGTGTTGTCCTTGTAGCCTACTCTGCTAGGCATATTCGTTTATTTTCAGAAATTTTATGCAGGTTAGACACTCTAGTTTTTAAGAATAATTGAAGTGGTACTGATTTCTCATGGTGATAATGGACTCTGGAGACATATTTAGATCACATAGGCTATGTCTAATCTGTGGTGTGCTGGTGTCTTCGTGATACGCAGCTGGATTGCAGCTCGCTATTACCCGCACACATTAGACCAGATGTGTTTCAACTCTGGAAATGAGCTTTACCAGACCAAGACAAAGCAGACTGAGTAAGAATCGGCCATATTTAAATATCAGTTATAAAAGTAGTCCTATAGGATCATGTGGGGATCTCGCACATGGGATTAATTTCTTAATACGCTATTCCTGGATATTTCATGTTCTCCGATTAAAATGAGTTCTTGAACATACAGAAAATGAATTCGGGAAGAAACAAAATAAATAAGCTATACCAAACATGCATAATAGTGTATGAGAACAAAATTTGCATATTATGTCATCACATGAAAATGATATTGAAATAGCATAGGCCTAATAATGAAGAAGAGCTTTATCCCATTTGAGGGCTTTAAAACGTATTTCTAAAAGATAATACTATCCAGAAAAACAAACAAACAAACAAAAAAAAAAACTATTTGCTGATGCTTTACTGACAGTTCCACTCAAGTGTTAGGGGAATGCGTAGTGCCATATGAGTGTTATGGCATTTTTTAAACAGACGGGGGCCCTGTTCCTCTCATGAATCAAGACTTTTTTTCTTTTTTTTTTTAATATCAGAGCTGCATTAATATGCTGAGGTAATGTGAATACAAAGCTTATCCTCTATCTTCCATTTGATATTCTTCGATCCACATATTATTTTTTCAAACATCAACATTTTTTCAGCAGTCATTGATGTGGATCTAACTAGTTATTTTCACCCATGGAGAATTAGAGTATGGAATAATGAACCTTGTGTGAACCTTTAATGAACCTTCTCATCTGAACCTTGTGTCATTGTGTGTTGTTATCCCTGCTGATACTATTCTGTGTTACTGTGTTCTCACATATCCATAAAATAGACTGATCCAGGTGTGGGGAGAATCAGTGTGTGGGAGATAAACATTGACATTGATAAACATCAAGGAGCTTGAATGGAAAAAGGACAGTTCATTGTAGTACTGGGAATGCAGAAATTTAGGATGTTTAAAATTGTGCCAAATACATTTGTAATTGTCATTGAAATGCTCTCACAGTTTGCCCACGGCTATTATTTGATCATCTATCAGTCAAACAGTTTGTGATGACTGCTTGACAATTAGCCTTTTTTTTATTATTTGGTTGCATAAATTCCCTAATCCAAAGGCCTGAAATAAAAATTGAGAGATGCCCATGTGGTCTGAAAACAACGGGTGGAATCAGCTACTTTAAAACTTAAATAAAAAGGGCAAAATACATTTACCCAACAATAAAAAAACAGTGAAAATATCAATTGTTCCTGTGTTTGTCTTCGACAATAAATGCTGTTTTACTCTGAAATTTACTTTGAAAAGACAATAGTTCAGTTTTTTCTTTCTTTCTGGTTAATGCATAAGGCCAACATCCTGTGCTGCTTTAATGTTCTTCTGGACCATTGACTGTTATATGATTTCAGCCTAGCTTGGTATTCTGTTGGGACGCACTGCTACAAAATGATTTATTACTGTAGCATTTTAATGTTTTTTATAGGTAGACATCTCCTGCATTATTTGATAGAAGCCTATACAATTTCTGAACCCTGATTCCCTAATGTCAATGAATTTGACATTAAATGTCCGAGCACTGGCTATTATATATGGATGTTGTCATACTTTTGGCATATAGATGTATATTTTAAACATCAGACAGACTAAGACAATGAAAATAAGAGGGAGATAGATTTAAACAGAACATCTGTTCAAGCTCCAGTGACTTTGCCGTGTCCTTCAAGGCTTCCTGACATTAGCATTCTCCTCAACATCTTAATTGATAATTCTCATGGTGGGTGTTCTTTATGTGTCCTGCTGTTTCTGTCCGATTGTGCAAAGCTATTGACCATTCACAAAAGCCACGCCCCCCTAGTTATTGTGTTACTACGACTGCCGTCAAACAGATGGTCAAACACGACCAGCGCGACTGCGCGAGATTGCCATGACGGGAAGAGGTATGACCTTGTGTGTCAGTGACCTTTTTTGGAGCAATACCTCCACGATATCCCCAGATCGAGGCACAAGAGGTTACAGTATGCAGTGGAGGGATATATTCAAAATATAAAAATACGCAATGAAGGAGACACGACTAGGCCTACTATATCGAGGTGTAATCTGAGAAATCCCATGACCTGTAACGTTACATCAAATGCAACCAGCTCAGCCTTGAAGAAGATTTTATAAGCTGGTTCAGTGGCTAACTTGTTTGGAGTTAGAAATATATAATTCGCGCTGCATATTTAGTAATTTTGCCTCTGATACAGGATTATAACTTACATTCGCTTTAACAAACAGGTTGTTCATTACCACGGCCATGTTTCCATGTTTCTTTGACTAACTCAATCTCAGTGTCTCAGTCTCATAAGTTAACCATATTCGACACATTTAACTGGGAGTGGGGCCGTCCACACTGTTGTTTATCCATTGTAGGCACTGCTCACGTTGTGTTTTCGGCTTTGGGAATGGAAAGAACACAACTCCTTCGGACTATCTATCCGGATACATATGGCACTTTACCAGCTCGACTCGACTCTGCTCGCCTTTGTTTGGTTTTCCACTGTATAAAAGTTGTACCTGTACCTGCTTTTGGGTACTTATTTTTGTATCACCTCCGGCGAGGTTCTGAGTGAGCTAAGGCAGGCGAGCTGAGGCAAAACTAAAATGTGACGTGAAAACAATGACGTATAATAATTTAATTATAAAAGGAACAATTATCATTTTACTTCAAAACAAGAATCTTATCCTTCTCGATCTAATTCCACCAATTGCAATAAAGTATACTATTAGATATTCCAGAAGTGCTTGGTGCATCAGAAATGTAGAATTTATCGAAGGCTGAATATTCCAGAGGTGCTTGGGGCATCATTTTGTCATAAACTGAAAAAGACATAGTGACATATAAAGAGGGTAGTCATATAGAATTAGTGTAAGGCTGTGTGTCCACCAAAGTGTTTTTTCTAAAGCCAGTGTTTGTTTCGTCAGTTGCTTTCAATGGAAGCCTAGGCCAAAACTAGCCCAATCACATTCCAGGGGGTAAAAATCCATCTTTGGGGGGTGTGTTTGGGTGGTCACTTCAACCCATGGACTACACAAACTGCCTGTGACAACAGTCTAAATTAGCCCAGTATCACTGTTATGAACTGCTCCGAGACAAAGGCTGAGGATCCAAATGCTGTATTTATTTTGAAAGGGTAATCCAAAGACGTAATCTAGATAACAGGCAAGGGACGAACAATTCAAACAATAACAAATCAGGGCTGAGGCAAAGAGAGAAATCCGAGGGAACAGGCAGAGAATTAAGATAAGCAGGACACGGGAGAAACAGAACACTAAACAAGACTTTGCAGGGAATGCCAGAATGAACCAGGCTTATATAGTGTGAGTAAACAAGATGATATGAGACAGGTGAAAACAATGAATGCTTTTGAGTCTGGCCAGAGAATCATGGGAAATGTAGTTTATGAGGGAATGACAATAGTCTGATGAGGAGTGCCCTCTGGTGGCTCTCAAGGCCACTCCAGTTGCTGACCCTAACAATCACATCCTGCTTGCTCAATGACAAATCATTTAAAACAAGGGCCAGAGCAAGTTCTTCACATTGTGGCGCCATTTTAATAAAGAAACCAAATACCTGTGAAATCAGATAACATTTCCACTGATATTTTGTATCATAGCCTCTCAACTGAAAGAAGCGCACTCACACGCCTGTGGCTAGATGTTTTTTTAGAAGAACATCTGCCATTTTCAGCTAGCTAAAGATGCTTTGTTGGACACACACCCTATGGGTCAAAGGTAACATCAGCATCACATGTAGCATCACATCTGGAATGGCTAAAAATGGCTTTCAAAGATCTGTCCACTGTAGTGAAGACATGTACGTATCTGAGGGTTAAATAATGATACACTACAGTAAGAACTACCAATGAGAAGCCAAGAAAAATGGGTCATTGGTATTAGTTAAAGCATGCATAGACTGAAACCATTAGCATCTCCGAGCTGCACTTGTCAGAGTGCTTTTTGAAAATTGTCTCTCAATATCTCGGTATAATGTTTTTCCCTTGTAATGAAGACATCAATCAACTGGAATTGTGCAGTTTGAAAACTTTAGTTTGAATTCAACTTCACCTTCCCTCAGGAAAGTTCTTTCAGGAAATACACCCCTGCTTTTTCTTTTTTTTTTTTTTTTGGAAAGTTCTCAGCTTTTGTTGGACTGGCGGAGTAGATAATCTCCCCAATTTTTTATTTATTTTTTTAAATCAGTGGATCAGCCATCCTTTATCACAGTTTCTGCTTGAGAAGTTTGGGTAACGTGGGCTTCAGAGATGTCCCTTACTGATCAGGAAACTCAGCTGACGGATTTGTAATTGATTGTGTGTGCTTTGCTCTTATCCAGAATTATTCTACTAGCCACAAGCTATGATAATAATTGGGGCACAGACAAACAATTCATTAATTAATTCATCACAATCTGTTGAGTCTTGTAAATAATGCAAACATAGAAGTTAAATGGGTAAATGGTTTGGTTTATTTAAATGTAATTAAATTATTTTGGATCTTTGTTATGCATTGGTGTTATACTAAACATTTGCGGCTCTAAAATGAAAAACAATGACATCAATCTCACTCAACTAATGGTACAAATAAGCTCCTTGTGCTGTGGTGAAGCGATTTCCACTGTTTCATCCATTTCTGGCTTTCTCTCTTTTTCCCCTTCTCCCTGTATATCACTCACTGAATGTCTAAGTGATAGTGACATTTTAAGAGCACTTCTCATCTATTTGTGTCGCAGAATCCTCCGTCCAAGTAGCAGCACATGCTCTCGTTCAAATCCCTCATCGATAGTCCTTACAGAGAAGCACTGACATATGAGGATTAGAGTAAATATCAGTTCTGTCTCTTCAGATTAGGTGAAATGACAGTCGATGCCATGTGCATTGGATAAACTGCTTTCTGACTTGCTTTCTGGAGTCCTCAGAAATTGTGTTGTTGGATTTTGGGTGGTTATTTCATTTGAATAGTTACTGCCTACATATTACTACCATTCAAAAGCTTGGGATCAGTACGATCAGTATTTGATTTATTAAAAAAGTAATATTGTGAAATATTTGTACAATTTAAAATATAGTTTTTCTATTTAAATATAATTTATTCCTTATTATCAAAACAGTTGTGCTGCTTAATTGTTTTTTTGTAAACCATGATAACAAGTTTTTTCCCCACTTTTTATCACTTGATGTGTCCTTGCTGAATAAAATGATCAATTTCCAAGAGTTAAATTTGTCAAATACTGATTTTTTTGTTTTTTTTGTTTGTTACACAGTATTAGTAATGCAACATGGGCATACAAATGGCACTGTTTGCTGTGAATAAATCTACTCTGAGTTCCCTTAACATGATGGAAAAGACAAGGTAACAGTGAGGCTGTATTTACATTTTCGATTTCAGTTTTGATTTTGAGTTCCTGTGAATAACACTTGATTCCAGTTATAAATTATCACATTGTAGGAGAGCATCTGTGCCACAAACCATGACTTCTGAAAACCTCTCACTATGTAAAGAAAAAGCCCAGTAAATGAGAGGCACCAAAATGAAAATGAAAAACACTGCTTTTTTACATAGCTTGCCTACCTGAATGGATTTACAGGAACAGTGAGCGACTTTTTGAATCACGTTTTACAGGGTGTGAAATAATTGGAAGCAATTTTAATCTGTTGTTCATTTGGGTATAGGTTTGTCAATAGATTGATCAACCGATTGTTGAGTGGTAAATGAATACCATATTATTTATACCAATTATTACATATTATTTATTACTTATTATTTATACCAATCACATACAATTCATTTGAAATTTCCTTTACATTTCCATGATCAGAAAGGAGCAGATGGAATAATAATATTCATGATTGACCAAAGGTAAATACAAGGTTCTTCACAAGCTTTACTTAAAGGGTCATGAAACCCACCTTTTTCAACTCAAGTCTAGCTCACAATCTTTTTGAAAAATGCAACTTAAATTGGCGTGGATTATAGCTGTGAGAAGAAGGGAGGGAGTGGGTGTGGTATGGCCATCACTGTCATCGCCAATGTCCCATATCGACCAGGCTTGTGCACAATTCAGAATTGAATTGCGAGTGACTACTGAATTCCAATTCAGTTCTTGAATTTGAATTGATGTTAAAGGAGAACTCTGGCGCAAAATAAACCTTTGGTCTAATAAAACATTGGTACCTAGTCAATCGTTCTCTGAGATTTGTTTTCATGATAATTGAAAAGAGTTTTATCTCTAAAAACTGTTTAGCGTATAATGCTAGTAATGGGGGCATTTAAAAAGGAAAAAGAAATCACTAGTTTATACCACTCAAAATAGCCCCACACTAACGTAAAAAAAAAAAAAGTCGGTACATTTTTTATTTTTTATTTTTAAATCTGTAAAAAAAAAAAAAATCTAGCATTTCGAGATTAAAGTCGAAATATTTCGAGAGACGAGAGTTCGAAAATACAGTCTTCCGTAGAAGCTGCATGTGTGCTTGCCATTGTGTTTTTGCAGAAAACAAAGTTTTCAGCATTCTTCTTCCTTTAGTAGTGGAGGGGGATCTACTTCAATGAGATGCTAAACTCATTGAAGGACCCATTTATTTTTCCTCTCCTCTGTTACAGTATATCATGAGCAAAGTTGTCCACATACACACACAGTGCATTAATATGCCGCTGATCTGTGGCAGATTATAAACTCATTAGTTCTAAAATGTCCTCTCACTTTCTATTCGAGATACTGAGCAGTCTTGCAATATCCATCTACTATCTGTACCATCTTCACATCCCCTTCTTCAAAGCCATAAACTTTATGTTCCAGTCATTGTACAGCAGAGTGTTTTATTTATGATAAATGTCAATGATTGCCTTTATTTACTAGTTTGTATTACTAATCCATTATGCTCTAACTATAAAAAGTGATAGTGTCAATTTATTATGCCCCAAATCTTGGGGAAATCGGAAAACCTTTAAGAGGCGTAATAAATAATATTGGGTTGTGGTATGGAATCCCAGCAACAAATCACTTCGGTCGATAATTACAGAAGCCCTGAATTTTTTCTATTAAAGTCGAAAAAATAAGAGATTAAAGTCGAAACATTTCAAGATTAAAGTTGAAACATTTCGAGATTAAAGTCGAAACATTTCGAAATTAAAGTCGAAACATTTCGAGATTAAAGTTGAAACATTTCGAGATTAAAGTCGAAGCATTTCGAGATTAAAGATGAAATTTCAAAATTATAGCTCAAACATTTCGAGATTCAAGTTGAAATTTTGACATTATAGTCGAAACATTTCGAGATTAAAGTCGAAACATTTTGAGATTAAAGTTGAAATTTCGAGATTATAGTCGAAACATTTCGAGATTAAAGTTGAAATTTTGAGATTATAGTCGAAACATTTCGAGATTAAAGTCGAAACATTTCGAGATTAAAGTCGAAACATTTCAAGATTAAAGCTGAAATTTCGAGATTATAGTCGAAACATTTCGAGATCAAAGTCGAAACATTTCGAAATTAAAGTCTAAATATTTTGAGAGACGAGAGTTCGAGAATACAGTCTTCCATTGAAGCTGCGTGTGTGTGTGTGTGTGTGTGTGTGTCTGCATTGCCATTGTCTCACATTGCCACACACTGGCATTCATAATGGTGCATCATAGCGAGTGTTTCACACTGTGTGTGTATGTTTTGTTTAAAAAAAAGGAAATTCGACAGGTGCCAATCTACCAGCAAAGGCTTCCATTATAAAATACGTTATAAAATATACTGGGCCGGAATAGACTTTAGCCCATAGGAAAAACAACCCGGAAAACACTTTTCAGACTGGATAGAGATATCCAGCTTTATAAATGAATGAATGAATGAATGAATGAATGAATGAATGGGGCATTTATATAGCACTTCCAAATGTCTACTAGGCCTACAATCAAAGCGCTTTACAATCATATCAGAGAATCTCTCCTCAACCACTAGTCTAGAGGAAATCACAGGTTCCGGCCAAATGATTGGATACAGAGTGATGTACTTAAAATGTATCCAAAATGTATTTACGCTGAAAGGGGTTACAAAACGGTTACTGTTGTGTTCTCGACCCAGACAAGCACAACACCTCAAAAACACTGCCACTAGCACCTGTGTAGAATTTTGTTGAAAGCCCAGATAAAAGTAAAAAGCTAGGCTACTATTTTGTGTTGATCCATGGCAGTTCAACTTCTGCCATGGATCATGAAGTGCATTTCTTTACACACACACACGCGCGCACGCTCTGAGCCAGTGGACACGCACTGTTATGAATGCACACACTGCTATGGAAGACATGTTATCGTAATGTTTTGACTTTATTCTCGAAATGTTTCGACTTTAATCTATAAAATTTTCGACTTAAATCTCAACATTTTTCGACTTTAATTTCGAAATGTTTAGACTTCAATCTTTTTAATTTTTATGTTGCGGTTTAGGGCTTCCATATAATCAAACAAATGACTCAAAATTAAGTAGAAAAGATAATACAGTTATTTAAGAAATAACAAGTTTAATAAAGAGCATTCCTTCAAGGTGTCCCAAAATAACAAACAGAACAAATATAAAAAGAAAAGAGGGGAGAATAAGTAACCTAAACCAATAAGAAAAGAAAATACATTTAGCTTACCTAACTCCCTACCAAAGAAACAGATCTCAAACTAGTTTCAATATAAGCAAGGCAGGACACCCCTAAGCTCTAAACACTTTAAAAGAATGTGTTGTTAGACAAACGGAAGATATGTTCAGATGTTACACCCTGGATGCACTTAAAGTTAACATTAATCATCGTCCAGAGGAGGGATTCTGGAGCTTTCAACCCGTGTACGACCGAACCAACAATATGCTCCTTGACGAGTGCCAGCAGCGTCCTTATAAAGACCACAACCAATGGCGTTCGTACATCCCATCATTGGGCAACCTAATAGAAATCAGACAAACAAAACAAAAAGAGAGAAAAGGAACACAGAGCAATAAAGAAAACGATAATATACAGCACTACGTAAACACAGGTCGTAACACAATTTCACTTTTTTTGCTCTGGCTGGCTTCAGCCATTCGAGTCAATAGACTGGTTCAGTGATTGATGGAAGTATAAATGGACACATTGAAGAAAAAAGTGTCCGACTAAGACGTTGACACTGGTGAATCGAACTGTTTGATGTACTAATTGCCTCTCAAGGACTGAGCCTGACACAAGGGCAAAAAAACAAAAGCAGGCACCACTTGTCATTCTAAAAGCTTTTGTATTCTCTGTACCACACACTAATAAGTGAATGCAACAACACAATACACTGCGTCTTCAAAAACACTAAATATGTCTGCTTAATTCCATCTCAGCTGGCTATTAATGTGTATTAAATGGGTGTTATAAAGGTGTCAGGATCTAGGGGATTTCTAACTAATTATATCTTGGTGAATTAAGATATGAATAACTTTATAAGTAATGCAAAACTCAATTATTAAGTTTCAATGTCCTTTAGTACATTGTCCTGATCTGAAAGCATCTCCTGGCATTCTTTTTTTTTTTTCTCTTTCTCTGCCCACAGGTGGCAATGGTGCAGAATGTTCGATATCTTTTCCCTACTGTGGATGTCCCAGACCACGCTCACTACACCATCGGCTCTGTCATTCTGGCAGTGGGCATCACCGGCATGGTGGGAAACTTCTTGGTCATGTATGCCTTCTGCAAGTGAGTCCAGTTAGGCTATATCTTGTGTGATAGCCATTGAAATTATTGTTAGATCTGGAGTAACTGCAAACTAACTGCATATTAGATTTAATGACCGGGTTTTGACGCAGTCAATTTAGACTGGGTTTTCCCAAACTGAGCATAATAAATTGATGAAAAGCTAATAGTTAATTAAATTAAAGTTAGAATAAATTAATAATAATAAAAAATCAAAGTAAAACACTTACTAAAAAACTGCAGATGTCCACATATGAACATGCTGTTATATTGTTGAAATATTAACTTAAAATCTCAGGGTAAAATGTAATATAAATATTACAAATGTAAAAAAATGCCCAAAGTTTGGGAATCTCACATTAAAGGCCTGTTCTCACCAAGAGTAGTGGATTTATCTATATAATGATAATGATATTATATCTAGCACTTTAAATGCTTGAGCTCTTTAAGCAGGAAGGATTCTGATTGGCTGATTCATCAGTAGTTTGTATTGTTACAATTTTTAGAACTACAGTATATCTTTATCATTATAGTTTTTGTCCTTTCTAAATGAGAGAAATCAGGGAACAGAAAATATGATGTTATTGTATAAAACCTAATTAATTAGTATATATGATGTGTATATAATTTCAGATCCATTCATACAATAATACTATTTAACATTATTGTATATAAATAACACAACATAAAACACCACTGCCATTGATGAGCTTCTTTTTTCTTTGACAGTTTTTGACAGTTCTTTTGTGCGTCTTTTCAGGAGTAGGAGTCTGAGGACACCTGCCAACATGTTCATCATTAATTTGGCTGTCACTGACTTTCTGATGTGTGTCACTCAGACGCCAATCTTCTTCACCACCAGTTTGCACAAGCGATGGATCTTTGGGGAAAAAGGTAATCCAGCTGTCAGAAAATCATGGGCACTTGATCAAATCCATGGTTCATTTCCCGGCATTTATAGCATGCTTGCACAGATGCTAAGAAAGAGTGAGATGTCAAGACAACTTTGCAGGGTTTCTTTTAACATCAGATTATCTTCGCGAGACTGATTCCAGTGCAGATGAGAAGAAAAGAATAACAGATAATGATAAAGGATCTCAGCTGGAGAGGGATTATACATTGATGCATAACTGTATTCTGGTCAAGGAGAAGAAACGCCTTAGTTTTCAGGGAGGTTAAAGCAGATCTAGAAATGAATCAGTGTTCGGTTAGCTTGAACATGTTGCCAAATCTGCTGGCACTGGAAAAATGTTTTAGGCTTACCAGACAGAGAGTCTGATGAGTCAGTGCTCAGAAAAATAATTAGCGCTGTTTTATCAAGCTTTGTTCCATTGGGAAAACAGTGATTATATTTTCATCATCATTGGAAATATAAAATCAATCACATTAAAGCTGCAGTCAGCAGTTTTTCCTCTTTGTTGCCATCTCTGTTCGAAATCTGCTATTGCATTTATTAGTGGAACTATCAATGTGAGTTGTGCTTCGACAGCGCACAGCGCGGGTGAACACAATGTTTGAGGAGAATGTGCAGCTGTCAATCACCGCACCGATGTCGATACTGGCATTTGGATTCACAGATTATTCTTTTTGGAAGTATGACCAACATAAGAGTGTTCACCGGAAAATGTAATCTGAACTAGGAAGAAACCTCCACTTTTGTTCACGCAATATAGTCTACTAGCCGAGACTTTTTATTTTTATACGAACCCTACTATTGATATGCTTGTTAAAGGGTTGGGTAACCAACTAAAGACTCGAAATGCAAGATATAACCTTTTAACGATTTATGTATCATTTTCACTATAGACCATTTCACAAGATGTGAACAACACTGGTCCAGAAGCACTTCCTGTTTCATTTTTTTAACACTACATAAAAGCTGGGATAAAATACAACCAACAGAACATTTAAAACTGAATCAAAAAGTTAAACAAACATCTTTAAGATGTTTTCTTTACATCTGAATCTGAAACTGAAACAGGAAGTGTTTCTGGACCATGTTGTTTACATCTTGTGAAATGGTCTATAGTTTCTTGTAGTTTTTAAAATCAGAGTTTTGCTTTCCTGATCAGACAAAACTGAAAAAAGTCAGAGGGGAACTGAATGACTGCTAACAGATTTTTTTTCAATTGCTAACAAGCATATGTCAATACTGAAGCCACATTTTCAAAACTCTTCACACATTCAGCGAAACAGAAGTCTAAGCGGAACAAACTGTGAATGGTTTTTCATTTCTTGCACACAAAATGCATTCAATGAACACCTTTTCCAAAATCTATAAACACTTTTGTCATTCATACTTTACAATCTGCAAAACACTGTATTTACATGACACTTTTCGAATGCTAACACACTATGAAAGCATATGGGTAGCAATATTCAATTTGAAATTTAATGTGCAAAATGACAATGCAATATGTAAAAATGGTATTGCATACTGTATTTAAATTTACATTTTACAATACCATTCTAGCATAAAAGATTTGTGCGGCTGATTCACCTTTGGTTATGAACCGCTCGTACAAGCGTGCGTGTGGTCCATGGGCATGCACACCTCTGGTTGCAGTTTCGCTTATTGCCAGAGGGGGCATAGTTCTGCAAAATCTCAGAGACTTGCGCAATACACCTTAATGTAATGTTCCCTGTTGTTTGTGTTTTTTAGGTCAGTGTGTTATGAATGAAATGGAGGCTGTCTGAATGAGAATTGTTGCCAGTGTTATGGTGGAACGAGTTTATGTTGAGAAAATATATGAAGTGTTTTGTTGGTGTGATTGAGTTTTGGAGGTGAGTTTAACTGTTTGGCCAAGAATCAGGAAATGCAGACTGTATGAAGAGTTTTGAAAAAGCGGCTTCATTATTGACCGATGCTTGATAAAACTGTAACACCATATAGCCAATATCTCCAAAGTATATTGACAGCATTAGTGATTTGTATTGTTTAAAAGTTTATTTCACATTTGTTCAGTTTGTAATCCTAAAACCCAGAGAGATTTAGGATATTCCATATTCTGGGTCAATGGGTTTTCAGAATAGCAGTGTGTCATGACTGAACCGCTGCATACAAACGCATTATATTATAAATGTGATCTCTCATCATATAAAGCTCTCAAATTGATTATTTCAGTTAGAATTATAATATAGGATATGTGGAGTTTATGTGATTCTGTAATGCTAGGCTTTCAAATAATGGCACTGATAAAACGTCGGGTCATCCGTGGATCCCTTGATCACTGATGGTCTTGTTTAAATTCCAAACCTTTTAAGCACTTAAAGTGTGTTCTTTGAAGTGAAGTAACTGCTGTATGATTGGTGAACTGGAATGAGCTCACCTAAACTCTCCCGAGGTCTCTCTTCAACTTGAGGTATCTGTGAGAGTTCTGCCATGCTTCTTCTGAATGATGTTCAGCAATATTTAAATTAGTAGCCAATAAACATGGGCTTTTATATGATAGGTTCAATTTATTACTCATACGGTATGTAACAGACTTGCTTTATTAATGCATGCTGTGCATTATGAAATGCAATCATGTTGCTTTAAACAGTATTTCTTGGCATTTCTCTTTCTCCACAGGCTGTGAGTTGTATGCATTCTGCGGCGCTCTGTTTGGTATCTGCTCAATGATCACGCTCATGGTTATTGCAGTAGATCGATACTTTGTGATCACTCGTCCTTTGGCCTCGATTGGTGTTTTGTCACGAAAACGAGCCCTGTTGATACTCTTCGCTGCTTGGGTGTACTCTATGGGCTGGAGCCTGCCCCCATTCTTTGGATGGAGTAAGTGCTTACAAACACTCACTTACCAGGGGCATTTTGTCTGAGGAGACAAGAGAGGCATTTCATTTTAAAATTGTATATAAGAAAAAATGTGTTTTTATTCACAGGTGCGTATGTTCCTGAAGGTTTGCTAACATCCTGTTCGTGGGACTACATGACCTTCAGTCCTTCAGTACGTGCCTACACGATGCTGCTCTTTACATTTGTATTCTTCATCCCCCTCTTTGTCATCATGTATTGCTACTTCTTCATCTTCAGGGCTATCCGTGATACCAACAGGTAAGCATTTGAACCATTTCTATGAGCATGTTTGACCACAGGTCTGAACTAGAAAGAGGAAATAGACCTTGTCAATGGCAATTGCATTATTTATCAAAAAGAGATCAATTTTAGATTAGTGCTGTGTTATGGTGTTCTTTACAAAAGACAAAGATGATCAAATCTGTTTGTACACATTGATGCATGATCTGTCTGTGTGTACTGAATCTATCTGTTTGTTTACATGTCTATATGATGGGAATTACAGAGCTGTGGGAAAAATCAATGGAGAAGGAGGACTCAGAGACTCTATCAAGAAGATACACCGAATGAAAAATGAATGGAAGATGGCGAAGATAGCGCTTATAGTGATCCTGCTCTATGTCATCTCTTGGTCTCCATACTCCTGTGTAGCTCTTACTGCTTTTGCTGGGTAAGAATTGTTCTTACTTCTTGATTGTCTTTTAATTAGCATTGGCTTTA